>NC_143147.1:27331120-27433620 GCF_059928025.1 Delphinapterus leucas | reverse complement strand
AGAAGCCAGTCTCCAGAAGGAAAAGACCACACAGAGGCACACAGATTTATGTGAGAGAGAAATGCTGACCTGGTGATCTCATTTTCAATGCTTCCCATCCCCTGATCCAGACTTCTCCTTTCAATGAGCCAATAAAGTGTCCTTTTAGGTTCAGCTATCATGAGTTGGTCTTTATAACTTTCAACCATAAGAAGCCTGGCTACTACAAAGAGGTACTCTCAGAGACTTGGGGTGACCTGGAGTGGGCATCCAGCTAAAGCTGTGTGGGTCCAAAGTCAGAAGAGGCTGTTTGGGGATAAATTTCCTATTCTGTGGTTCCTTCGCTTTTATCGATTTCTTACATCTTGCATGTGTTTTTATCTTACAGCCTTTTAGAGCCTTCTATCATGTTTGAGGGAGCCTTAGGTAGTCAAGGCTGGAATGCTATACCTAGATGGGCCCTGTTCAGTGGCCTTAACTACAGATACTGGACATCCAGCAGGACACACGTGGTCTGAGCTGTAACCCTGGTGCCAAGAAATCAGCGGATTCGTGATTTGGATGTGGGTTTCCAAGCACTCCTGGGCAGTGCAGCTGCACGAGTTGCTGGGAGTGTAAACAAAAAGTAGTTGTGAAGTGCAGCTAAGCCAAGAGCTGCCCCCCGGTCATGTCCCGAGGACGAGCAAGTGAAGTGCTATGTGGGGCTCCTAGCAAGCCCCCTCGGTGCCTGGGGTGAATTTGGTGGGAGAAATCATCACTATGCAAATGAGGTATAAATTGGAGTGAAGAACTTGGCCTTAGATTCAGGTCGAGATCCATAGGGTGAATTTAGGCAAAGTGTTAGGAAAAGTTGGAGTTGTTCAGGACCCTGACATATTAATAAAGGGAAAAGGGAACTACTCTTTTTTCCACGACTTGCCAGACACCATACTAGATACATTATAAACATCATCTTAGTTCAACTGGTAAGGACAGCTCTGGGCCTCATACACTGCCAGTGGAATTGTAAAGCAGTGCCGCGCTTCGGAGAACAGCTTCTGATGCCTCCAATGGTTAAACAGAGAATTCCTGTATGACCCAGCGATCCCACTCCTAAGTATACACCCAAGGGAAATGAAAACATATGTCCAAGTGAAGACTTGTGTACCAGTATTTATACTGCATTATTCATGAGAGCCCAGAAGTGGAAACAACCCAAAGGTTCACCAGCTGATGAAGGGATAAAGAGAAGGTAGTATATAAGCACACAATGGAATCTTATTAGGCAAAAAAAGAAACGAAGTACTGATACATGCTACAGAATTGGTGAACCTTGAAAACATCATGCTACATGAAAGAAGCTGGTCACAAAAGACCATATATTGTATGATTCCATTTATATGAACTGTCTAGAATAGGCAAATCTATATAGAGACAGAAAGTAGATTAGTGGTTGCCTAAGGCTGGGGGAGGGGAGACAGAGTTGATGGCCAAGGGGTGGGGAGTTTTCTCTGGGGAGGTTAATGAGAACGTTCTAAAATCAATGGTGGGGGTGGCAGAGCAAGTCTGTGAATGTGCTAAAAGCTATTGAATTGTACCCTTTAAATGGGTAAATTGTATGGTATGTGGATTACTTCTCAATAGAACTGTTAAAAAATTCAAAGTGTTTTTCTTAGAGAAGTAAGCAACGAGAAGTAGAAATGGGGCAGGGGTTGCTGTTTTTTGTGAAAGTCTTGTATAATGATTTGATGCTTAACCTATGTTACGTGGAATAAAAGAAAAATTAAACTAAAAATCACGCACTAATCTTAAAAAAAGGAACAACCCTGTAGTGTATTGCTGATTCTGTTTTACAGAGGGATAAGCTTAGATTCAGAGAGGGATGGATTTTTTACTCATGATCCAATTGCTAATGAGTGGAGAGGCAGGACTGGAACTCATGTCAGTTTGATTCTTACTGTTTAACCATCACTAGAGGCCGGAGTAAAGAAGATTAGCTCGCTGCTCTTTTTTTTTTTTAACATCTTTATTAGAGTATAATTGCTTTACAATAGTGTGTTAGTTTCTGCTTTGTAACAAAGTGAATCAGTTATACATATACATATGTTCCCATATCTCTTCCCTCTTGCGTCTCCCTCCCTCCCATCCTCCCTATCCCACCCCTCTAGGTGGTCACAACAGCTCGCTGCTCTTGAAAAGCATCCTCTTTGGGGGATTCTGCATGGGCCATGGATGGATGAGGTTGACCTCGTCCCATCTCGCCAACCCATGTGATGTAAGAAATGGCACCTGTCTGGATGAAAGGCTCCATGCTTTACTTCCAAGTTTGGTGTAGGAAAGAGGGGCCAACAGGGAAGCAGACCTGCAGAGGCCTCCATTTCACCTTGTTTCAAAGGTTTTCTTTCTGATTTCTGCCATTGCCCCCCTGCTGGCTTCGGGGGGATGCTGAGACTTCAGTAACACTCTAGCCCCACCCTGGACAAATGGCCCTTCCCTTTATACCCCGTAACAGAGCCAAGGAGAGAGCAGATGATCTTTCATAAAGGCTGTGGAAAGCAGGGGTGTAGAGGAGATGGACTCAGCTGCTTGAACTTGAGCAAGTCACTTCACCGTTCTGAGCCTCACTTTCCTCACCTGTACAAGGCGTCAAGAAGGCTCAGATTGCAGGATCATGAAGACTTAATAAAGAACACAGGCAAAGCGTGACTGTGGGCCCCTGATGTCCTTATGTCCTTTTGCCTGCAGGGCTGGATCCTGGGGAATAAGAGATGGAGGTCAAGGCATCTCCATATTTTGGCCCCTAAGCTCATCCTCGTCACATGTCTAACCTTACTTTTGCAGGAGTAGTTCCTGTGTATCACTTCCCAGAAATGGTTTGGGTACCATCTCGCCTGGGTCAAGTGAAGGCCCTCAGGAGCTGGCCTTAAGTACTTCTCAGCTGTGGCTCTTCAGGGGGCTGCCATGCATGGCTGCATCTTCCCCACCCTGAGACTGGGGTCCACAGGTACAATGCAGGCTAGCTCACTGGTCCTTCCTTACTGGCCAACATTGTGCCTACCTTGCAGTAGAACCTTAAGAAATAGATCAAGGACGGGAAGGAGAACGTCAAAGCTGAAAGAAACCTCAGAGGACATCCAATCCAGTAATTCTCAGTTTATTTTTAACCTCAAAACCCTTTCTTCAAAGGGAAGGTTTATGCAGAGGTCCGGTCTGTCTATAGATGAAAACTGAGCTGTTCTGACCACAGTGGGGGTAGAGCCAGGCCTATCCCTTGTTCGGTCTTTCCTTTCCAGCCATCTCTGTGGAACCCTTACAACTGCAGGGAGTGGAGTTTGAAACTCACTGATCACATCTCAGCTGCCCGTTTCACAGATGGGAAAACTAAAGCTCAGAAAGGAGGAGTGGATTGTGACTTGCTCAGAGTCACGGAGGGTGCAGTGCTGGGTTTGCAACTGGGCTTCTAGCTCCCGGGCTGTCTCCCTTGCTATACAAATCTCCCAGCACCCCAACCTTTTTTTTTTTTTGCGGTACGCGGGCCTCTCACTGTTGTGGCCTCTCCCGTTGCGGAGCACAGGCTCCGGACGCGCAGGCTCAGCGGCCGTGGCTCACGGGCCCAGCCGCTCTGCGGCATGTGGGATCTTCCCGGACCGGGGCACGAACCCGTGTCCCCTACATTGGCAGGCAGACTCCCAACCACTACGCCACCAGGGAAGCCCAGCACCCCAAACTTTGAGTGCAGTTTGAGAGCTGCAGGTTTCTAAATGCCTTTTTCTTTGCAGCAGTGCTGACTGCCCTGGACTCTTCAGAGAACAGCTTTGCTATGATGATCGTGTTAATCATTAACCGGGGGAAGCACTGGGGTGAAGGAGAAAGGCAGAGGTTTGGGAACTTGCCAGAATAAGTCAGGCTTTATTATCATCATACTAAACTGACACGACTCCCACCTCTTCCAAGGAGCAGCTCTTCCCAGGCTGAAGGGGTCTATTCCTCTTCCATTCTCTTTAACCCCTTCCTCCTGGCCTGCCTGCCTTCTTACCTGTCTCCCCTTTAGTCAGCCATTCACAATGCAAGATGCAATGGGCCTTTGGTGATTTAGTTGTTTCGTGATTTAAAAAGGAGCCACTGTATCCAGGCCCCTAAGGCGTGGAGCTTCCACTGATGAAAGACCCAGACTCAGCCTTCCAGGAGCCAAGACCCAGGGAGAGACTTGGAAAGCAGTTGGTTATATGATACTGGGCTTGTTGCTCCAAACCAAGGCAGCTGGGGAGTTTGCCTGTGCATTATCGTTACACAAACCACGTTTTTCCAGCCCCAAATCAGGACACCTGGCAAGAACTCACGTACCTAAAGAGACAACAGAATATGGAAGATTTGAAATTATGATGGTCACCAAAAATCTGGGTGATTTGGGTGTTTTAACCATAATATCAATCTCAATTTACCTGACATCAAAGTTAAGTATGTGGTGAATATATATATACCCAGGTATCTTTAAAGCCTCTGCCTTTTAACCAGACAACACTCAGAATCTTTCCTTTGCTTTCTTCCTTAATAAGAATGGGGGAAAACTTAACCCTTTTTTAAAGCAAATAGAATTGAGTTTTAGTCTTCACAAGACCCACATCTGATTTCTTGCACTTGTGACAGTTTTTGTGTGTGTGTGTGTGTTTCTGACAGCTACAGCTGTCCCCCTGGGAATAGGGCTCTGTATGGGTGTCTGGCTTCGTCACTGCCAAGACAGGAAGTTCCTTGAGAGCAGGAACAGAGTCTTATTTATATTTATTTTTCTAATCCCTCTGGTGCCCAGTACAGCCCTTGGAATGAGGGAAGGCTTAACCAGGCCTTGCTGAATTGAATTATTGAGTAGACAAGCTTGTGATGGGAAACAAACAAACAAAAGAACCAATCCCTTATGATTCAGTGCTGTTCAACCTGTCACTTGCAGAGTAAATCCCCAGCTCCCTCAGATGGATGGTGAAGGGGACACACAGGCAGAAAGAAGGATGTGCCAGGCACTGTGCTGGGAAACCTGGTCTCCCTCATCCCTTCCCGCATCCCTGGGAGGGAAGTGATCTTACTATCTTGTCACAGATGAGGAAACGGGCTCAGGGAGGTCCAGGCTCACCTAGTGCAGAACTGGGTTGGTGCCCACAGCCTGCCTGTCCCCAGTGCATGCTTTTCCTCCCAGACAGCACTGAATCAGTGTTGTCATGACTCCTCTCTTCCCTGGTCCCTCACAGTTCCTGGAAACAGGCTGCAACCCCCTGACCTGCTGATCAGGTGAAAACAGCGGCTATGGAAACAACAGTTGTTATGACCTCGGCAGTGGCTTTTATCTCTTTATTGGTCCCAAGTTTCTGAAAGATGGCAATGTAAAGATCTGACCCAGAGCCTTTCAACCATCAAGGCCTCTTTCAGTGGAAAAATGTTTGGGGTTATAGGAAGGGGTTTTGTTTCTTTGAACTTCTCTCTGTGTACAGCACCTGGCACATGGTGTGTCCTCAGTTCTTATTTGTTGAAAGATGAAGGAAGGAGGCCTGGATTGAATGACTGAATTGTCCTGGCTCAGGTGTTTCTCACCTCTCCTTTCTTTGGAGAGCAGAAGCCCAGCCTGTGACGGCCTGATCTCAAAGCGACCCTAAAGGCCCAAAAGAAACAGAGAAAGAAAGAAAGAGAGTAGGCAGGAAGGAAGAAAGACGAGGGGAAAAGACCAGCTCTCCCTAATTCCTCTGCCCTCTTCTCCATGTATATTTTCTAGAAATAAACGTTTACCCTGTGGGCTACTCTTTGCTACTTCAAGTGTGGTCCATGGGCCAGCAGCATCAGCATTACCTGGGAGCCTGTTAGAAATGCAGAATCTCAGGTCCCACCCCACTCCTACTGAAAATCAGAGTTCGCATTTAGCAAGATCTTCAGGAGACTTGTGTGCACATTAACTGTTGAGAAGCACTGGGCTGGAGGACAAGGCTGTAGGAAGCTTGTCTATTCCTTTAAGAGGGTAGTCAGATGCCTTCCACATCATGGGAAAGGACTGGGAGGGGTTTTAATGCACGAACTTCTGGAATGGAGAGAGAAGACATCTGGGGAGGAGACTAATAGTGGTGATTATCACCATCACCACCATCGCCATTTTATTGAGCCTTGACTGCATGCAGAACACTTGACATTCATGATCTCACTTTATCCCCACATCGATCCTATCAAGGACCTGTCATCATGATTCCTATTTCAGAGATGAGAAAATTCAGGTTGTGGTGACAATGCAACTGGCCAAGGTGACAGAGGGAGATCTGAATTCTGACTCTACTCCGACCTTGGCCAAACTACTTTGGTCTCCAGGCTAGGCTGCTCCCTGCCTTCAAACCAGAGAGAACAAAGCCCAGAGCCTTCTAGGAAGCAGGTAAGAGAAGAATAGCAAATACACAAGACTGCAATGTCCTTTGGAGCTGAGATGTCCTATTTCCAACGCAACAGAATCATTTAACTGATAAACATGGGAGCCGTGTCAAGATGGCAGTAAATTGCCTTGCTATCAAGTTAGGCCTTTGTGCTGTGTTCAAAAGAAACTAATTAAAGGAATTTTTCTTTAAAGTTTATTTGACCCAGACATTTCCACATCGGCCTAGGAAGCCAATTCAGTTTGAAAACTTGGTGTGAAGCTTGAATTATTAACGCATGCATGAAAAATGATACTGCATATTTGCTTTAGAACATTTTGGGGATGGGGGAGGATTAAATGTATCTCTGGAGGATTTGGCCAGGGATGGGGGTGAGGGAGGGTAAAAGCAGAGAAGGATGTGAGTGTGGGCCAATGCTTGTAAAACATATATCACAAAACTTGGCGCTTCATAGGAACTCCAGCGTTCAGATGACTGAGACAAATTTTAAAGAGAATTTTTCACAGTTAATACATAAAACATGGTCCTCGCAGTCTTCCTCTTTAAACAGCTTTGTTAAATAGTCAGTTGAATGACATCTCCCTTGCTGCTGTGAATCCATTAGGGAATTGTATTTATATAAGGAATTTCGCCTGATCATCTCCAACTGCTTAGAAAACATCAGTCCGTTCACCCTCTTGGCACCCTAGTGGGAGTCATATCAACACATCTGGCTTATTTCTACTCCCTTGGTGCTGGAGTGGCTCTGTGAAAAGTGGACTTGGCAGGACCAGAGTCCCAGCTAGCACCTTCCAGGATAGCTGGCACAGGGTGACTCTCGCCGGCCAGGTTGCTGGGATCCAAGAGGATGGGTGTACGATCGGGGCTGCTGCAGCTCCTGCCATCACACACACTCCCCACTCAAGTATACATCAAGCTGATGTGGAAACTCCAACAAGGAGGGAAGCTGGCGTCTAAACAATGATGGTAATGATACGAGTTGCTAAGATGTGTTGCTTAAGGTGTGACAGGCACCCTGTAAAACACGTGGCATAGGTAGCCCAGTAAATCTTTGCCTTCGAGGGGCTTCTAGTGTTAACCTTATAGCATCGACGAGGACATTGAGGTCTAGAGAGGTTAATTCACTGGCTCAAACCCACATTTGTCTCGTTCAGTCCACACTTGTATCCACCACTATGATAGACCAAAGGACATTCAAAGAGGGAGTTTGATAGAGAGAGAAGATGGGGCGTGAAACATTTTATATGCATAGATACATATATATATTCAACATGTGCATTCATAAATGCCTCCAGCCTCACTCCCTCTCATTCAGTCCTCAGCAATGAAGCAGAAATAGTGTTCTTTTTTCCCTTAAAATTGTCTGTATCCGATTATGTGAAGCAGCTAGCATGGTGGCTGGCACGCAGTGGATAATCAATGGTGTTGCTTCTCTTTTCCACTTAGAGTCCACACACACATGCTGACACTCCCTGATTTCACGAATCAATATATTTCTTGAAATCATGCTTGGAGGAGAATCCTGAAAACATGGATTGGGCAGGACTATTGCAGTCATCAGTTTAAACATGGTTAGCCATACCAGCACAAACCATTAGAAACTGAGGTAAGGTGAAAAGGAAGGAAGTAGAGGAGCTTATTAAGTAGCGTGGAATAAACAGAGAGGTGGGTGAGCAGCAGAGTGGCGAAAGTGAGGACTAATCTGATATTCTGCTGTGGGAATGCTGGTGGGGCTGATGCTGAGAAGAAAAATCACTTATGTCCCCAGGGCTCCCATGTACAGTTGTGCAGGCTGCGCACTGCAATACTCCTGGGGGTGCTACTTTCAACCACCCTTCTGGGGATGGCAGCCCTGAGCAGTGTGATGCACAGTGAGTATGGCCATAGGCAAGGGCCTTGCAAGCATCCTTTACTGAGCTCTAAAAAGAGTAGAAGCATGTGTTGTGGGAAAGTGGAGAAAATACGGGGCAAATTGGGACTGGTTGGGTTAAAGGGATCAGGGAGGGATTTTTAAACTGGGCCTTGCTGGTTGAGTAGAATTTTAACAAGTGGGAAATGGCGGGGGGGTGGGGGTGGGGCGGAAATCCAGGTGGCTTATTTTTATTCATCTTTGAGACTGAACTCATCTTGGGGATGAGTTTCGACACCTCCTATAGCACTGAGCTTACTGTATTCTAACTTTTACCACACCTTTCTGAAACGGTTCATTCATATCTGTCGACTCCCATGGTGCCTCCACTACACTGTGAGCTCCTCAAAAGCAGGAACTACGTCTTTCACTCTCATATGCAGGGTATAGCACGGGTGCTGGCGCAAAATAGGTCCCAGCACATAGTAGGTGCTGAGTGAACCGAGTAACAAATGTATGAGTGAGTGAAGCTTCTGCAGCAGGGATGCTGATGGAGGCAGGTGGCTGGTTTGCAGCTGAGAGATGCTAACATCCCCAGAAGGGGTAGTGGACCAGGGTGAGAATGGGCAGGCTGAGGGGACCGCTGGGCTGTGGGGTGGTGGAGAGAGTTGAGAGGAAACTGAGTGATGTCAGCCACCCGGTATGGAGCTGGGGCCTCTGCTCACGAACCCGACACACAGCCCGGGGCTCGGAGCCAGGTAACAAGCTCCTGCCCGGGGCCCTGAGCCTCATTTGAAGGCTGATGAGTTTTTAACAGCATTTGTTCCCCCGAGGGTCAGGATTCAGGAGGTGCCTCTCTCCAGCAGGGCAGAGAAGGGGCTGGGAGACAAACAGCTTTTACCAGATTGAAAAATTAATATGTGAAGCAAAGCCAATGCTGCCGGGTGCTCCCAGGCATAGAAAGGCCAGAGAGCCAGTGATGCTTGATGGTTGACTGGCAGGTAAGGCCAGTCCTCCAGGGCCAGAGGCAAGGGCTCCCTTGCTTTCCAGCCCCTGCTTGGAGAAACCTTCCCAAGGCACAATACAGGTTTGTTCCTTGAGGTCAGAGAGGTGCTGACGCCTGCTCTCTTCCCCTCACTCTGGAGATCAGATCCTCAGGGCGATGCTCCTTCTATGGTCTCCTCTTGCCCTGAACCTAAATCCCATCCACTCTAGATCTGGGCAGGATCCTAAGAAGGTGCTGTAGAGGCAGTGTAGCCCATGGGGAAAGCAGGTGTTGGGAGGTAGACACACCTTTGTTCAACTTCTGGCTTGCTAGTTCCTAGCTTTGTGACCAGAGGCAAGTCACTTAACCTCTCTGAGTTTCTGCCACAAAGGGATAATGAGTCTTTTTCATAGAGATGTGTGGATTCAGTGGGCTACCTCTCATCCGTCAAACGCCTGGCACGCAGTAGGTTCCCAATAAGTTACAACTGTTTTAAATGGGTAATAGCCTCTGTGTACTCTTAGCCTAGCTTAGCCCCAGCCCCATTTGCTGTCTGTGATGCCCTCTGCACCCCTACAATGACTGCTTACTCCAGGAGCCTGGATCTGCCTCTGCCTGTGAGGAGGAACCCCTCCCCATGGCTCAACAATCCAGTTTTGCTCTTCTGGCCCCAATGATCCACACTGGACCCGAGAGTAACTAGCAGCTGGGAACACGAGCTCTGGAATCAGCTGATCTTTTTGTCCTCTCAGTGCCTCGGTTTCCTCCTCTATACCCTGGTAGGGTCGCATACGGCCTCTGACCTGTGCGCTCATCTGTAGGAGGGCAGAGAGCCACGTGGCCGGGAATAGGTGGGTGCCAGCATGTCCCAAGCACCCCCTTGGGTGCCCTCATTTCTCTGGGATTCAGAGGGGCTAAGGGGCTGAGTGACATCATGGGGTAAGCAAGAGGGAGGTGGGCTGGGTCTGTCTGATTTCCAGCTGCGGTCTCTCACCTCCCCCAAATCCCCACTCCCGAGGTCCTCAGAGGGGCGGGGACCAGTTAGAGATGCCCAATTCGCCAGTTATCTCCTTGTCTTAGCTTACACCCTCTGCTTTTCACAGTCCTATAGGTCTCTCCCCGAGGAAGGCCCGATTTCGAGCTCAAAGGCCCTATCGAGGCATCAGGAGCAGCTCTGCTCCCCCCCGCCCCCCGCCCATATTAGCCGCCGCTTTCTCCCCTCTCATCTCGGTAAAACCCTCCCGACGCTCCCTCGTCTCATTTGCCAGCACTATCGCTCTCGCCAGCTCTCTCTCTGTCCCTGGAAGGCTGGATGCTTCGCTGAGCCCCGCTGCCTGTGCAGTACAGTCAACTCGTTACATGAACATGATCCTTGCATTAAGCCAGTGCTCCCCTCCCCGGGGTCCAAGGTGCCTGTTGGGCTTCATCTCAGCCCTCCTCTCTAGGCTCCACAGGGGGGAAGGCAAGGGCGGGAGGAGCATCTTCCCATTTCACAAATGGGGAAACTGAGGCAAGAGGCACCTGGGCTCTCCTCCTCTGCCAGGCACCCAGAGCTCTCTCGGGGACCCCGTGCCTGCCCTCCCCAGGCCTGCCTCAGCCTTACGGGTCCCTCTGCTCCTCCCCGCAGCTTGAATCTCCAGGGAGCCTTAACTCCTCCCACTGGGCTTCCGCTCTGCCTTCAGGCAAACCCTGAAAAATCTCCCCTTCCTCTGCTGTCCCACGAGCTTGCAGACCTTTCTTTTGGTGCCTCGCCACCTGCCCCACCTGATTTAGTGACCCTGGATTAGGGGGATCCCACACATTGCCCAAGGGGCTGCTTAGTGCTTTAGTACTTAACTGGGGTACGATTCTGGGAGCTTTGGAAATTACAGATCAGTGTGTCAGCGTGTGTGCACACGGTTGTTTCAGAGGGAGGGTCCACAGCTCTAACAGAATCTCAAAGGGGTGGGAGCCACTGCACCAGCCTGGGAGTGATGGGGGTCACCTGGGCCACTAGAGACCTGGTTACCTGCAAAGGCACACGGAGGGTAGCACTGTCTTGTCTGGGGCTCTTTGGCCTCTGGGAAGGGAGCTCTGTCTGGCTATTCTGTCTCTTAGACTCCAGCTCCAGCCCCCATGCTGCTCCTTATACCCTGCTCCAAACAGCTGTGATCTGCTTCTCTCAGGGACTAGATGCTGGCACACAGGTTGGCTTCTCCCCTGTGAAGTCAACTTTTCCTCATCTAGACGCCCTGGCGCTGAGCCATTTCCGGGTCCTGGTCTCGCCTCTGAAACTGGTGCTACTCAATGTGTGGTCTCTGGACTAGTCTGTTAGGCAGGACTGCCTTAGACTTTATCTAGGCAGTTCCTTTTGTCTCTCCAACTGCCCCTTTTCCCTCTGTGTCCACCTGTTGGAATCCTGTCCATCCTTCAGGGCCCAGCTGCAATGCCACTTCCTCCAGGAAGTCTCCCTGGGTGGGAGCTGTCCTTCTGACTTTTCCTACTACTGGCTTCTTCCTTTGTTGACAGTCCTCTCCAGACTTACCGTGTGTTAGAAGCCGATGGGTGTTCTCTGTGCCCAGCAGTGCTGGGCACATAGGAGGAGCTCAGGAAATGCCTGGTGTGTGCTTGGTCACACCCAGTGAGGAAGAACTTATTCTCACACTCAGTGGTGCATTTCTTCAACAAGTGTGTACTAGGTGTTATGCTGGGGACAAAACAGTGAAAGGTACAAAGCTGTCACCCTTCCAGATCTCCTAGTTGAGGGAGGGAAACAGCATGAGGGCAGGTACCCACCAAGGAGTGAGTGATAACGAGGGTGCTGGGGGTGGATGGTACCCTGAGAGCATGTTGCGGGTGCCGGGAAAGGGCTCCCGCAGGAAGTGGGCTCCAGGTAAGACTTGGAGTTAGCCAGGGTTGTTGAGGAGGAACCAGGGCACTGGGCCAAAGGGAGAGCACATGTGAGATATGGGGGCATGCCATGTTCCAGAGCTCAAGGTGTTTCAGATGCAGACGCCGTGGGAGGAGAAGGGGAAAGACCTGAGCCCGGAAGTAGGCAGGGCCGGTCTTGGAGGTCCTGGCAAGTCATTGTAAAGAACTTGGACTTCAAAATAACGGCAGACAATGGGGAGCTGTTCTAGTTACTCTTGCCTGTGTAACAAATTATGCCAAAGTGTAGTGGTGTAAAACGCCCATTTACTATGTCGTGGATTCTGGGCATCAGTAGCTGGGTCAGGGCACAGCGGGGATGGCTTTTCTCTACTCCATGACGTCTGGGGCCTCAGCTGGAAAGATTGAAGGCCGGAGGCTGGAATCTGTCTGGCAGGTGATGCTGGTGGTCACCTGGGGCCCTCAGTTCCTCTTCGCATGGGCCTCTCCATATTGGCTGGTGATTGAAAGTGCCTGGCAGAGTGGACTCGAGGCCAGGCCTTGGGTCTAACTGTGTCTGGGGTTCCCCTACATGTGTTGTTGCCTGTCCTACCCTCCTCCTCCTATAAATCCTGGCTGAGTCACCTCCCCTGGGAAGCCCTCCCTGATTTCTCTGGGTAGGGCTGCCCATAGGCTGTCTGTGCCTGGAGTCATTTGTCTCATCGCCTGTCTCCCCCACTAGGCTGGGACCTCCTTGAGGACAGGGATACCATCTTAGGTCTGATTCCCCACTGCCTGGTATACAGAAGGTGCTTGACAAATGTTTGTTGAATTGTAAACGAACCATGAGAAGGTTGTCTAGCTCCTTCCTGGCAGGGTTGGAGTGGCGGTGGCTATTGGCTTATCTTTGCTGAATCTGCCTTTTCAAAGCTACATTCTACCCATCTCCTTTCTAAGCTCATTTGGATCAAATATTCATACCTATTATGGAGCCTCCTTCCACACCAAGTGCTTCCACTCCCATCCCCCTCAACTTATTCTCTGCAAAGCAGCTCGATGGATCTGCACCAGATGTAATTAGATCACGACCCTCCCCAGCTCAGAACCTCCCCATGGTAAGATCCACACGCTTTACCCCACAGTCTACAGCCTGCAAAGCCCTGTGTGGTCTTCTGCCACCTTCTCTAACTGCATTTCCTACTGCCCCAACCCCACATCCCAGTGACACCAGACTGGCTTGCTTTCTGCCTGACCTGCTAAGCTGCTTCCCACCTCAGGACCTTGCACTGCTGGTCCCCCTGCCTGGCATGCTTTTCCTTCATGTCCTTACTTGACTTCTCCTTATCACTGAGACCTCGGCTCCAAGGCCACTTCCTCAGACTTCCCCCAAACCCTTTGCTTCAGTTGTGTCCTCGCCCCAATCGCTCTCTCTTTTAGCACCCTTTCAATTTTCTTCAGAGCCATTATTATCTGAAACAGTCTAGTTTCTCCATGTGTTTACCTTGGCATTCCTGGTCTTCACCAGAAGGCAAGCTTGCTCAGGGCAGGGTCTTGTCTTCATGATGGCTAGGTAGAGCATTCAGAACAAGGTCTGGCATGTACATATTTGTTGAAAGAAATGAATGGAAACCCATTGTACAGATGGGAAAATCTAGGCGCAAGCAGCCTGCCGGCCGAGGAATCTGACTCTGGGCTTCCAGTCCTGCTCGCCTCTCCCTGTTGGGGCTTCCCTTCTTCCCTCCCGCGTCCCCCCCCAGCCCCGCCCCACTCTTCCCTCCTTCCTCTCCTGGGCTGGGAAGGGTTGTTGAGCTGGAGAATGCAGGCAGGCAGCCACAGAACCATTCCAAGAAGTGAGAGAGATCCTGGTCCAGGGGGAGAATTAAACTCCCAGCTTCAGTGGGAGGTGAGAAAGAGGCGGTTGTTTGAGCCAGCAAGGAGAGGGAGGGAGGCTCCTCTCCTGGGGTTGCCGATGGATCAGATGCAGAACTGCATATTATGCTCCGTGCAGGCTCCGGTGCCCGCAGCGTGCAGAGCAGCTGGGCCCCGGGAGGAAAGATGCTTGCCAAGGAGGAGTAGCCTCGCTTGTTTGCTCGCTCCCACCCCGGGATTTATGGTGCTGCCTTTGAATGGGAGTCTCTGATGGAGATATATGGGCCTGCTTCTCTGCCGGGAGTGGGCCCTCCCCGCGGATCTGAGCAGCTACTGCTGTAGCCACCGTGAGGGAGATGGCAGATCTATGGCTCTTTCTCCTGGCTGGAATTCCTCTATTCTCCGGCCAATGGGCCAACAACCACTTAGCCAGGAGAAAAAGGCCCTGACTGGCTTGATCCCTGTGCAGTCATAAGGCTTGGTGTCTGAGAAGGATGATGCTAGCTAGTTCTCTCTCGCTGGCTGCTCTCAGTGGTGGCCCTGAGAGGATGGACACCACCAACAGTAAATCCTGAGATGGACCAAACGTAGAGGTCCAGGAGGGAGGGGCATGGGGGTGGACCTTGTTACCCCCTTTTAGAGATTAGGAGCTTTGAGCCTCAACGACGGGACAGTAAGGAAAAGAAAGGATGGGGATGGCTACTGGTTGCATCCCTGCTCTTCACAGACATTAAGTTCTTTTCATGTGCCTTGTCATCGTCAAAGCCAGTCAAGGAGGTAGCTAGGTTCTACTGACCCAGTTGGATTAATGAAAAAGCGGGGTCAGCGAGGTTGGTAACAGTGCGGGCAGGATGGAGCCCTCCTCTTTCTGCATCTCACTGCCAGACTGAGATGCTTCTTTGGGACCACACCAGAGTCATTTTCTGGTTTAACATCAGAGGTCAGCTGGTGGGGGGGTGGGGGTGATGGTCTTCATTTTAAAGGGCCCCAGCACCCCCTGTCCCCACCTGCTGTTGTTCCCTCCTACTGGCACCTCCTTCTTGCTGATACCCGGTCCGCCCAGCCTTCTCCAGTCAGGGCCCGAGCTGGCAGGCAGCATCTGGGAGGCCTCCCTGGGATCTCTCTCTCCAGACAGCTGGAGGCTGTCAGACCGTCTCCTCCCCTCCTCCCAGGCAGTGCCAGCCCTGGGAGACTTACGGGTAAAGGCACTTTGATCACGGAAGCCCTGGGGAGCAGAAGCAAGTGGGAAAGAGAGAGAGAGAGAGAGAGCAAGCATGTGTGGAGAGATTTACGGCCAGAGCCAGATCAGAGATTCCCGTCCTGCTGCCATTATGTGGGGACTTGTCGCTGTCATGGGGCCGAGGCCAAGCAGCTAAGGACGGGAGCGGCGATGTGCCAGCCTGTCATCAGGAGAGGTAATGAGGCCACTGGGTGGGTGTCCCTCTGACATAGTCATCACCTTTTGGGTAGAGAACCAAACCTCCCCTTTACTCCAACTCGTTAGAATCAGAGAACATCAGAGCCAGAGGGCCCTGAGAGATCTCCCCCTCGTTACAGATGGGAAAACTGTGGCTTGGGAGGAGAGTAATTTGCACAAGTCATAGGTTTACCAGCAGCAGAGCTGAAGCTAGGATCTGGAGCTCTGGGCAGTGTTCTCTCCATGACAGCAGAGGAAGTTTAAGGAAGCAGTTAAGAGCACAAGCTTTGGAGCCAGGCAGGCCTCAGTCCATAGGCGGGCCGAACGCCAGCCTTGCTGCTGTGTGATCTGGGGCAGGTGTCTCAACGTCTCTGCTTCTTCATAGGATACACACCGGTGAGGACCGCTGTGAGGCTTAAGTGAGACGCATGCCTACGGAGAGCCCAGCAGTGCTCACTGTTATCACTGCTGTCGTTGTTGGGCTTCACGCTCAAGCAGCGCAGACAGTGGTGGGTGGAGGGCGGGGCGTAGAGGTGGAGGGCGGGGCGTAGAGGCGGAGTGTGGGAAGGGAATGCAGCTTCCTCTCAGAGGAACTGGCCCTGAATTAGGTGATGCTGAGCTCCTAAGAGGGTCCGACGCTTGACATAGATGATCTCATTTAATCCCCCCACTACCCTATGAGCGGAGGGGAATTATCCCCATTTTACAGATGAAATGAGAACACTAAGGTTCATCCTTCCTGGGCTAAGCCGAGTCCAGCTTCCCCCGACAGAGGGAGCCAGTGCCCTGGTTCTCTGGCTGCCGCGTGGCCCACTGGGTCCTGCCTTGTTCCCCTGGAGACAGGTGGGGTTGATTCGCCCCAAGCTGGTGCTGAGGGAGGGACACCATCTCCTTTGTTCCTCGGCTCCGGCCCGCGCTGTCGATGTTCTTGAGTGAGCCTGGCTCCTCTGTGGTCTGATGGGGGAATAACACAAAGTAAAAACAGGATGGCACTTCATAGTAAATTACTCTAATTTTTATGGTACTGAGTACGCTGTTTCCTGACAAAGTAACTCCATTTAGTTTACAGTGGGAATTGTTCTCCCTGGGTTTTAGTTCCTCCTCCCCCGCGCCCTCCCCCTTTCTTGCCTCCGCCCTCACGACTTGATTACAGCCCTAGAGAAGGAAGTGGAAACAGTTGAATCCCCCTCAAGTGTCACTGTGAGGAAACTGGGGCCCCGAGATGGGAGGTGCCTGAGCCCAGGTCCCACGGGGGCTGGCGGCTGGCACACGAGGCAGGGCTAGATACCAGGATCCCTCTCCACGCGGGCCACAGGGCAGCTTGCGGGATACGCAGATGGGCAAGCTTGGGAGCACCGTTCTCAGAGCTGCCCCCAGCTCCTCTTCTCTAATGCCAAGGCAAAGTGGGAGTGCCCCCCTCCCCTCTGCTTTCTCAGGCTGCCCTTTCAGGATCCATCATCTTGTCTCTTTTATCCCCAGAGCTAATATTTGTTGGGGAGGAGGCCCCTTTGAGGCCATCGCTGAGGTTCTTGGTAACTTGATTTGTATAAAAAGCCTGGGGGTGTGGAACTGCTCTCCAGTGCTATTCATGTACATTTAAAAAGTGTCAGGAGGTGCGGAACAGAGGTGACACCTTGAAGACCCCAGGGGTATTCTGGGTCCCACATCCATCTAGCTGCACTCCTCCATCCCCCATTGCCAGGAAGCCAACGCTATTTGCTAGGCTTTAGGTGAGGCGTTCAAACCCAAGTCACTCCAAGTATGCCAGTGGTACCAGCATCACAGGGAGCTTGCTAGAAATGCAGACACTCAGGCCCCACCCCGGAACTGCTGAATCAGAGTCTGCTGGGTAACATGACCCCCTGGTGAGCTTGCACATCCGAGTTTGAGAAGGCCTATTTTAAACCACACGTTTCACCTTCACTCATCCCCATTTCACAGATGCAGACACTGAAGCCTGTGGAGGGTACATCGCTAGTCCGGGCGATGCTGTTATTAAGTTACAGGGCTGGGATTCAGACTCTGATCTTTCTAATGCCAAAGGATGTTGGAAGATGGGTATGATTTCAATAGGACAAGATGGAGAGAAGGGACTTTGAGAAGAAGAAATGAACGGGGAGATATAAGACGGTGAGGGTGAGCTTGGGAAGAAGAGTAGGGTTGTTTGGAGAGAGGCTTTGGCTCTTTTCAGCAGGCGATGGAGAACTATTAAAGACCTGGGAGCAGAGAGGTCACTGGATCTATCCATCGCCCCAAAATGACCTGCATTGCAAGAGAAGCCCCTAGATCAGTTTAAAGACATTGGGGGGGGCCTTGGAGCTGAGATGTGTCCTTGACCTTTCCTTAAGGGCCCTGGTTACACATCTGGCCTCATAGCTTGCTGCTGGTCTGAATTACCCAGCCCAGTGTGGAGCTGATGAGGGACAGATGGGCAGGCCGCTGGGGGCTTGAACCGCAGGGAGTTGGGGGGTGGGGGCAGTGGGAGGAGCCCTGGATGGGGAAGAGGATTCGTGTGCCCCGCGTCATCTCTTCTTCAGCAGAAACACCTACACTTTCTTCATCTGGGTCTTGAGGGCTTCTGTTCCTGTGCCACCTTGAGCCATCTCTGTGCTCCTGTGTGTCAGTGCTCTGCCCAAGGCCCGGGCTCAGGATGGACCATGACCAGGGATTCTGCCTCGCTGGGTCTGGGTGCTCTCCGTCTGGTAATGCAGCCCAGTCATAACATTTTCAGCAGCGAGCTCATGTAGGGAGCAGGGCCATCGATGCAGTGGAGGGAGCAGTGGGCTCCAAAGTCTGAGGTGCTTGTCCCAAGGGTCAGCTCAAACACACGACCACTGCCCCTTGCCTCCCCTTTCCTAGAGCCTCATCAGTGTCCTCTCGCTCCCCTAGGCAGCATCCTGACGGCACTTCGTACATCACCAAGCTCCTTCAGAGCCAGAAGCTCATGTCCTCCTAGGACAACCTGATGAGAGAGGTAGGATTTATCATCCCCATTTTACAGATGGGAAGATGTGGCCAATAAAGTTCAAACGATTTGCCCAGCGTCATAGGTTCAGAGCCAAGGCCGTAACCCAGGGCTCTTGACTTTGAGTCCACAATTCCTTCTACTTTAAAACCTTGAGCACTATTTCTAGTCTGCTTTGGGGCACTTTCTAGAACACGAGATGCTGGGCCCAGGATATGTGCCTGGGGACCCTTGTATGTCTGAGCACTGGGGCTGTCACCTCTCAGGTATCCGGGAGTAGCGTGGAGTTTCCGAGGGAAAGGACGACTTTTAATCCCTCCTCCCACCATTCCTCTCCTGCCTGAGACAGGCAGCAAGACGAGCGGGTATCGCATGAACACCTGAGGGCTGACATAGTGCAGCTCCACATCTGTCCTTGTCACCCACCCGCCACCATCCTCTTGGGTGCCCCTCCTCTGCCCCTGTCTTCTGGGGAGCCTGTTTTCTACTCTCTTGCTTCTCTGTTTCTAGAAGCCCCTTATCCTCTTGCTGTGCCTTATACCCTTGCCTCAAAGCTTCCCTTTCCCCCAAGCCTCCCCTTTCTGACCCAGAGCCATAAATCCTAAATCCCTGGGAATCCAAGGTGATGGTGGGTATCACGGGATGAGGCCACTCCGAGCTGCTCTCCGGGCCCCATCGATGTGCGGTGGCCGGTCCATCAGTCAGTGCGGGGACAGCCTGGAATGGAAGCAGCCTGCCCTGCAGCCTCTGCTCCCAACACACCGGGTGACCTTGCACGGTGATGAAGGACATGCATTCCGGAGCAAGCCCGTCCAGACTGGAATTCTGATTTTGCTCCCGATAGCTGCACGACCTGGGACAAATTATGCTACTTCTCTGTGCCTCAGTTTACTCATCTTTTAAAGGGGGTCATGATAGTACCTGCTTCAGAGGATTTTGGAGGATTGAATAAGTGAATGCCCCCCAATGCTTAGAAACAACACACATCAGCTATTTCTCTTAGAGAAGCCTCAGTTTCTCCATCTGTAAAAGGGGTTGTGCTCTCTGTTCCCTAAGGCCCCTCTGGCTCTGACATTGCAGGGTTCAAGCTCTGGGCTCTGAGCTCTGCTTATTTCTCTCCCTTTGTGGAATCAGCCCAGGATCATGTGCAAGATTAATAAATAAATGGATAAATAAATAAATAATGCCTTTCGTTTGCAGAGTGTTGAGTACTTTGCAAAGTACTCTCTCAACCATTAATGATCGCAGTGGAGTCATCACGCCGGCTCTGGAATGTAAGCCACCCAGTGATTATTACTGCCATTTTCAGGTGGGGAATGAAAGCTTCGGAGAGCAAAGTGACCTGCCCAAGGTCATGTGGTTGTTTGACGCTGGGATGAGAAGAGGTGGAAAAGAGAGGCTGAAAAAAAAAAAAAGAAAGAAAGCTGGGGGAGGGTGAGTGTGGGGGGCTCTGGGTGTCAGAGAGTAGAAGCAAAAATGAAACAGAAATTTTAAAAAAGGAGTATTTGTCAAAGTCAAACTCAGAGCTTTGGAGTTTCTCCTCCTGCTTGAGTGTTCCTCAAGTATCTGACTTCTGGGGAGTTTTCTTCCCTCACTGTGACTGGGTAGTGTCTGGGGCTCAATCTAAGCTTTGGCTAGAAATTAGTAAAATCTTGGGCAGCATTAACAGAGGTATGATGCTCAGAGTAAGGGAGGTGAAAATCTATTTTGTGCTCAACCTCGTGTCTAGTCCTAAGCATGGCCCTTTGAGATGGACTTTGACAAACTGGAGGTGGGTGGTGAAAAGTCTGAACCCTGAGCCATCTGGGGCAAAGTTGGAGGAAACAGACTTGAGGAAGAAAAGGCTGGGAAGTTTCAGCAGTGTCTTCACCTATTAGAAAGAACCTGGAGTTGCTCTGGGAGGCCCCAGGGGCACAGAAACAGGATTGATGGGTCAAGGTACCAGGGGAACATTTAATTGCAACAGGGAAAGAACAGGCTAATCTCTGCTGCGAACTAATCTCTGACCCCCAGCGTCCCCCCATACCACCTACACACTGAAGCTTAAGTCCCCTTGGTTCCCCTCTTTCCTGGCTCTCCCCTCGGCCTCCATGAAGCCCTTTCCAGGTTGCAGGAGTGGGATGGGCCATGCCCTTGTCACTCTTCCCTCCAGATGAGAGCGTCCTGAGGGCTGGGCAGGGCGCGGGGATCCTTGCCTGGGGTGCAGGCTCACAGTTGAGGTCCCTCCCAGCCCTGAACGGAAGTCATGAAAGTCTCTGTGTGGGGAAGGCCCCTGAGAAACCCGACAGGGCTTGTTTTGGAAGACAGTCCCTGGGTGGGGCAGGATTAAACACCAGGCCTGGGGAGCTGGTTGCTGAAGATGCCGAGGTCACTGAGAACTGGGCCCATGTGGGGCATGGGAGGGAAGCCCAGCGGCCAGGGTGGGTGTGTGGATGGGGGTGCGGGGATCCTGAAAGGAGACAGAATGAGACCTGCAGGTCCGGGGGCAGAGATGGGGAGACACATTTGCCCGGCACCATCTCTCGGGATCCAGGGCTCAGTTTGGAGTCTGCTGCCCTCTCAGCCACGGCACTCATCCTCAGACGGAATGAAACAAGGCGATTATCGTGGGTGTTTGGGCATCCTGCGCACCCCTCCGAGGCCACACCGACTGATGGCAGGGCTGGATCTTTAAGAGAGTGAGAACTAGAAGGGCTTAAAAAACCCCCAGCTTGTCAGCAGTAATCGGCTTTTGTTCTCTCTCTCTCTCTGCTGGGGTTCGGGCTGCTTTGAAGGGGGGATAATTTACCTCTAAGAAGCTTTGCCATCTCAGGGGCCGGCACACAGGGCCCGCTGCCTTAACTTGGTGCTCTGTGGCCCCCTCCGTCCACCTCCACCTGCCCACTTCTGCAGGGGCAGGCGGCCTCCTGAAAGGTCCTGTCTTTCTGTCTGCCTCTCTCCCTTATTTCCCCACACTTTCCCACCCCTGCCACTGCTCTGGGGGTTCCCCGCTTCTCCTTCCCTGCTCCCAGCCCCATGGCAGTGAGGACCACGTGGAGGCAAGAAGAGGACTGAGGGGGGAGGGGTGGGAAGATGGGGGTGTGCAGTCAGGTGCTCAAGACTGGTGTCTTATTTTATTTTATTTATTTATTTTTTGCAGTACGCGGGCCTCTCACTGTTGTGGCCTCTCCCATTGTGGAGCACAGGCTCCGGATGCGCAGGCTCAGCGGCTATGGCTCACGGACTCAGCCGCTCCGCGCCACGTGGGATCTTCCTGGACCGGGGCACGAACCCGCGTCCCCTGCATCGGCAGGTGGACTCTCAACCACTGCGCCACCAAGGAAGCCCTTTTTTTAAAAAAATTTTTTGGCCATGCCTGTGGCATGTGGGATCTTAGTTCCCCGACCAGGGATCGAACCCACGCCCCCTGCAGTGAAAGTGCAGAGTCTTAACCACTGGACCACCAGGGAAGTTCCCCAACACTGGTGTCTTGCAACCCCTCCTCCATCACCTGGACCTGGCTCTGATTAAGCAGATAAAAATACAGAATGGCCAGTTAATTTAAATTTCAGATCAATAACAAATAAATGTTTTTGGTATAAGTATGTCCCATGGAGGATTTGAGATATACTTATTCTAAACAATGTATTTATTGTTTACCTGAAATTCAGATTAACTGGGGGTCTGTACTTGATCTGGCCCTCCTCCTTCCTACTGCCTCTGGGAGGGCCCTGGAGCATCTCTCCGGCTGGGAGGTCACAGTCCCAAATCCTAGTTCCAACTATTTTAAATTAAGGACAGAGGTTCCATCTCCCGATAATGGACAGACCACGATAACTGACGGCCTTTGGGAAGTTTCGGGGTGGCCTTCAGCAACCAGCATCGTTGTCAGCACTGCCTAAGAGAAATGCACGTGTGTAAACATGTAGGCATCCCGTTTCAAGATGAAGGAAGGGAGGCCCAGAGAAGCAGACCAAGTGGCCCAAGGTTCTGTGGTGAGCTGCATCAGAGCAGCCTGGGCTGCGGCCTCCTGGCTCCTTGCAGAGTGCTCCGCTGATTCCATGCATTTCTCGAAGCAACCACTTGAGAAAGGGCAGAGGTGGGCACGGTGGTCAGGGCTGAGGGAGGGAAGGGCCCAGGTTCACGTCTCTGGCCATCGCAGCTTCCCTCCCCCAGCCCACTCCTAAGTCCCCTGCCCACTGCCAGCCCCATGCAGTCCACCAGTATCCTCCCTAGAGGGCTTCCTGGAGGAATCTCTGGCTGCCACAAATGACTCTGGGAGAGCTGTGGTCAGCTGCTGCTTCTCCGAACGGGGCCCTCGGTTGAGATGCTGGGCTGCTCAGGGTAAAGGCGGTGATGACCCTGTCCTCTCTGGGGGCACCTGGAGTCCCGACCGTGGCACCGCACTGTGAGGCTGACTGACACACTGGAGGTGGAAGGGAAGAGCCTGACCCTGAGACATCAGGGTCAAGTTGGAGGAACTGGACTTGGGGAAGGAAAGGCTGGGGAGTTTCCACACCTTCTTCACATGTTAGAAACAACCTGGACTTGCAAAGGGGGTTCTGGGGGTAGAAACAGGACCTCAAGGTGGAGGGTCCCAGGAGTAAAACCCTCATTCGTGCAGAAGCAGGGGGAGCGGCTGTGAGTCTGGTCTCAGTTCGGTGTGACCTTGTTCAAGGCACCTGTTGTCTCAGAACTTCAGTGCCCCAGTTAGAAAATTATGGGGTGCGCTAGATCATATTCAAGCCTCCTTCCAGTGCAGAGTCAAGGTGAGTCTCACCTGTGGTCCGTTGGCCAACTCCACAGCCAGCAATCTGAGGTCAGAGGTCATGACTTATTCTGCTTGGTGCTTCCCCCTCGCCCTCTATCTTGCTTCATAAAGATGTGGTAGTTGTTGGGGGATAAAGAGGAGGGAGATTCATACATTCAAAACACAGCTGAAAAGTCCCCTCCTCTATGAAGCCCTTCAGATTTCTCTCAAGGTGCAGAGTCTTGTTTGGCTACACAAGGAACTCAAGCTTGGATCTGACCTCTGTATCCCTCAGGCTCATTACCTGTGGATGGGGCGATCAAAGCCTTGTTAACCATCGCAACAGGTGAGCCCAGCCTCTCCCCTCTTGTCGCTCCAGGGTGTCCACTAGACGGAGCTTCACTCTTCCTCAAACGTCCCTGATCCCCTTGCCTCTAATTCTCTTTCTCTCTTTCGTGTCCTACCTTGTATCTACTCATAAAAGACTTGGTTTAAATGTCTGTGCAAAGCGCTCTAACCCCTCCCTGTGCTTGCCCTCCCCCAAGCCCCTCCAGAGGACTTCCTTCCTGATGTCCCAAGGGAAGGATTGTGTCTATATTTTACAGAGCACTTGCTGTACTGCTGGGTAGGGAGTCTGTCTACTCGCCCGATATGCACATGGGATGCTCAAGGCTCCTTTCAGCCTCCACGCCTCAGCTTTAACAAACCCTCGCAGTGAGCCTTCCCCGCTGGTCTACCTCATGAAGCGTCTCCATCGTTATTCGCTTCGTGGGAAATCAGGATCTGAATTGAAATAAAAATGTATTGTTGACATCTTTGTTTTCTGTCTTCACTTCTAGAACACAATCGCAGTGACTTTGTCTTGGTCAAAGTTGTATCTCCAGCACCTAGAATAGAGTCTGGAACACAACATGCACTCAGTGAAGATTTATCGAGTGAAGGAGTGAGTGGATGAATGACTCTAAGGCCCTGGAGAATATCGATTGCTTTGCTAGGCCAACCTCCACCCTCTCTTCTTCCTCCAGTTGGCCACACTGTGAATATCCTTTGGGAAACTTTCTCCTCTCTCTGTCTGTGTTGCTAAGTAGGTCCGGCCTCTTCCCCAGTCACAGAGCGAGACCCACAGGCTAGGCCTGGCCCATCTGAACATTCCTTCTCCCTGACCAGGAATGGGCACTGGGCCAGTCTGTTCCAGGGAGACCCAATCCCGGGACTTTTGCTGCCAACGTGGTAGGATGTAAACTTGTTGCTGCTGGTGGGAAAGTCTGTCTGGGAATGATGTCCACGCAGAAGGAAGCGGATCCAAGAGATGGAGAGAGACAGGTTCCTGGCAACATCGTTGGAGCACTTGGATGTGCCTGAAGCCACCCCTAGACTTTCTAGTTACATGAGCCAATAAGTTCTCTTTTCTGCTGAAGCCGATTTGAATTGTAAAGTATTATTACAACTGGAATAGTCCTCATTAATACCGATTGGAAAAGTATCTTAAATCATCTTTTTATTCTCATCTAGCATCAAATAGAGGCTGGCATGCAGTAGGCACTCAATACGTGTTTGGAGTGAATAAATGATGGTGAACACTTTAAGGGATGAATAGCATCCAATTGAACATTTTTTCCTTTTTCCATCCAGACAAATTTTGAGTATCCATTACGTATGTGGTGAATGTTGGTTGATCCCAGTTGGATGGGGCTCATCTCCTTTCCTCTTCCCCTCCCCTATTAACTTCCTGTTAGTAGAGACCCCTGCCTCTAACCCCCACTCTCCTTATGGCTCCTGAGTCCTCATTCTTCTTTCGGTTAATAATTGCAGTGGTTTGCAATTTGTCATCCACAATAGGTTCATGTCCTAAGTTCCAAAACTTAGGGAAAAAAAGTGAATGCTAATAAATAAAATCATAGGTACAGTGTACGCCTGGGCTGACTGAGTTGTTCACCCACCATGTTGCTTTTGCAAGCTGTGCAGTCCCACGTGACTTTCCAGAGAGGGGAAGGAAGCAGAGGGTGTAGAAAAGCTCCCCTGGTGCTGCCTCACTCCTCATTACCTTGGGAAGCAAGACATGATATTTGGAAGAAGCTACAAAAATGAGGGTGCCTTTGTCTCCCTTGGGTCCTCCTAGCGTTGAAAGTTGAACAGTCGTTTAAAAGAGAATTTGATATCATTAAAAATTTCAGCCATATACAAGAGACAATAATAATACAATGGCCCATCACATACTCATCAATCAGCTTCAATAAACCAATAAACTCATGGCCAATCTTATTTCATCTCTACACCGACCCACTCCCTCTGCCCTATCCCCGATTACTTTGAAGCGTATCATTTTCTTAATAAATTTATTTATTTATTTATATTTTATTTTTGGCTGCGTTGGGTCTTCATTGCTGTGTGCGGGCTTTCTCTAGTTGCGGTGAGCGGGGGCTACTCTTTGTTGCAGTGTGTGGGCTTCTCGTTGTGGTGGCTTCTCTTGTTGCGGAGCATGGGCTCTAGGCATGCAGGCTTCAGTAGTTGTGGTGCGTGGGCTCAGTAGTTGTGGCTCACAGGCTCCAGCACAGGTTCAGTAGTTGTGGCACACGGGCTTAGTTGCTCCGCGGCATGTGGGATCTTCTCAGACCAGGGCTCAAACCCGTGTCCCCTGCATTGGCAGGCGGATTCTTAACCACTTTGCCACCAGGGAAGTCCTGAAGCATATCATTTTATATGGAGATATTGTAATATGCCATATTAAAGATATATTTATACACATATAAATATATTTAATATTTATTTCTAGATGATAAATGCTCTTTTAAAACCATACCTATACGACCACTCTCACACTGGTTACAGCATGAGCGCCAAGGAACCACAGCTCTCAGTGTTTATGCCTTTGTGAATTCTCCCCCTACACTGACTCTGGGCTTGACAATGGGACTTTCTTTGGCCAATGGGACAATGACAAACATGGTACAAGGCAGAAGCCCAGAAAGCGCTTGCCCATGGGGGCCTTCCCTTTCTTGCTGTTGCTGCCAATGCTTCTGCCACCATATGAAAAGGCCCACAGCCCAGCCCCCTGAAAATGAGAGGCCACCTGGAGTGAGAGAAAGAGAGAGGCAGAGCTGGTTCCGTTGAATCCATACACAGGAGTGATCCGACCACATTGGGTGGGACAGATCTGAGCCGTCCCAGCTGATGCCTGCCCAAACTGGTGACTCACAAAATCATGAACACACAAAACAGTTGTTGACTTAAGCCACTAAATTTCAGGGTGGTTTGTTACTCAGCAATACCCCCAAAGCAAATGTTAATTCCTTAATTTCATTAAAAACCTAATCAGTATTGAAATTTCCTTGATTTCTCATAAACTTTTTTTTTGCACTTTGTTTATTTTTGTCAGGTTCCAGTAAAGTCTGTGTATTTTGGTCAATGGATAAGTCTCTTAAGTATCCTTTAATCTATAGTTTCTGCATCCAATCTTTTTTTCCCCCTCCTGAAATTTATGTTTCAAAGAAACTGTGTCCTTTGTCCTGTAGATTTTTCCACAATCTGATTTTGCTGAATACTATGGTGCCATTTGGTGTGTTCCTCTGTCCTTAAATTACCTGTAAACTGGCAGTTATGTAGGTCTGGAGGCTTGATCAGGTTAAGGCTTGATTTATTTTGGTGTTTGTGTTCTTCCAACAAGAGGTGTCAATATCTAGTTGCCTTTTGGTCACGTGGCTTCCCGTGACCCTTGCCTACATCGACTAATCCATCAGTTTTTACAAAATGATACTGCAGTTATCCACTCTTCATTTGCCAGCCATAACAATTCTATTAAGATACATTTCTCCTCATTAAGTATTTTGTTACAAGTGGCACCATTTGTATAGAAAAGGCAGGATAAATGTTTGATTCTTTCCCTTTATTTGTCAGTTTTCGAAAGAATGAGTTTGTTCCTTAGCATCCTCCGGAGCTGACAGTTTATTTTATTTCTTGAGTATCATTATAAACTCACGAATTTAAACATTTTTATGTGTTTTAATATAGTGAACTGTCCTTATTGATGCTTAAATTGCACCAGCTTTGACCAGTGGGAGCCTATTCAAGTTGGCTCCTGAGTCATTTTGACACAAATCCCATAATCTTTGATAATGTTTGATAGCTTCCTTGTTTCTGGTAGAAACATGTTCTGGCTTATTTTGTACTTTTTCCTGTCCTGCTCTGAGAATTAGCCTTTCCTCCAAGGATACTGGATTTCTTTTGACATAGTTATACATGATGTTTCACAGAGACAAAGGCTTTGATGAGTTTTCTTTTCTTTCTTTCTTTCTTTTTTTTTTTTGGTGAGAACAGAAAGTCCAGCAATGTTCTAGGAGGTCAAATTGCTTGGCACAGATAGATGGCTTTCCCTGAGATAAATTTGGAAAACTCTACCAGGTAAGAACAAATCAGTCATACATTTGCAAAAAGCAACAGTCAAGACAGATGAAACTTCTTGGTGATCTACGGTTTTCTATGACAAAGAAAAAAATCTTACCTTTGTAAACAATGGAGCAGAAGAAAGAGTGATTTCAGAGCTGGTTGATTCCATGGATTGGACGAGATCCAAAGATGGAGAGGCTCTCAGCATGACCTGCGGTTTGAGTCCTGAAGGGGGCTCTTGGACCTACATCAGAGAATGTACACAGCCAACCTGGGGAGGCTGAGCTGCGCCCCGGGGAGCAGGGGTGTCTGAGAGGCCAACAACCCCACCCTACCGTCAGACGCCACTTCTATCACTAATCCTGGATAATTGGCTTTTCTAGGGCTCGTTTTCTCATCTGAGGACTGGAGATAAAGTATCTACTTCCGGACACATTTTGAGGACGAAATGAGATCATCAGATAGAGACAGGACCAACCTGTGCTGTTAGGCCTGAGCTCTTCTCATTTGCTTTCCCATCCTCAAGAGCTCTATGCCTCCAGCCTTTCTCCATTTAGTTCTTTCCCCAAACAAATGTAGTGTCAAAAAGCCCTGTCACTTCTCTCAGGGGACAGATTGAGAGAGAGACACAGGGACAATGGGGAATCTTTGCCTGGAGGCTCTGGGTTCCCCAGGTTCACACAGCTCCACATGGGGGTCCAGCAGGGTCTTGTGTTCGTTCTCTCCGGGGACAAGGGCTGTTTTGGGGTCTCCCTGACTCCCTACTCTTGACAGTGATGGTGAACTTGATGATACTAGCAATAATAATTATAGGTAACATTGACTGAGCACTTTCCTTGTGCCGGGCTTGGCTCGAGTATCATATATGTGTTTCTATTTGTTCAAACTACCAACATCTCTCCTCTAGGTTACTCAATAACTTCCCAACTGACCTTCATGCCTGCTGCTCTACCGTCTATTTTTTTTTACAAGCTGTCCAGAGAGATCCTTTTAAAACACGAGTCAGATCATGTCACTCCTCAAAGGCTGTCAATGTCTTTTCATCTCACTCTGAATAAAAGATAAAGCATGCACAGTGGTCATCAAGCCCCTCATCACCTGGTCCCTCACTGCTTCTCAAATCTCATTACCCTTTTCCCTTCGCTCTAGCCACCCTGGCTTTTGACAAGCACACTGCTGCCTCAGAGCCTCTGCCCATGCTCTTCCCTCTGCATGGGATGTTCCCCTCCCCACGCCACTCTCTCACTTCCTCCAGGTCTCTGCTCAAATGCCACCTCCTCAGCAGGTCTTCCCTTCCCTGATCATTCTGCATAGGAAAGACCGCTCTTCCTGTCAATTTCTAGCCTCTTTTCTTCATAGCATTTCCACCACCTACCATATTACATAGTCACCCTTTGTGACTACCTGTCTCAGCTCCCTACAATGCCAAGCCCATGAAAATAAGAATTTTTAATCTCTGTCCTAAGCACATAAGACAGTGACAGGTACATAATAGATGAGGAATAAATATCCGTTGAGTGAATGAGTGAATATTAACTCAATAATCTCAATAAGCTTCTAGGGTAGGTACGATTATTTTTCCATCTTTACAGATGAAGAAGCTAAGGGAAAACATAACCCACTTTAACTGGCAACCAGCTATTTGCTTAAGGTCCTACAAGTGAGTGGAAAGATGGAACTGGCTGATCAGGTTGGTGCATGGACACCAACACCGTGCATCTCCCTCACCTCTTTCTTTTCCTCTTTCTCCTCTACCACAGGAGCTTATAGGGGATTCCTTTTTCCTCTCCTTCCACCTGGGCTTCTGCTGTGGCCCATTGTCTGCCTGTCTGCCCTGGATTTCAGGCCGGGCAAAGTAGAAGGAAACCCAGAGGTCCCCTTGCCCTCCAGGCCTGCTCAGCCAGCTCCACTTCTGCTGCCTCTGTGGCTGCCCCAAGCATGCTTGGGCTGCCACAGCAGAAGGATTCTCCATCCCCAAAGACGCACCTGCTTCTGCCTGACTGCCAAGGACTGCATACAGGGGACATGAAAGAAGTTGAAGGGGAGAGTAGGAAACTTTGATCATTTCTTTGCTCCCCTGAAAAATTTCCCATCTCCATCCCAGATGCACAGGGATGGAGGGAAGAGGAGGGCTGAAGCTTAATGGTTTGGCGGGACCAATTAAAAAAAAATTTTTTTTAATTGAAGTATAGTTGATTTACCATGTTGTGTTAATTTCTGCTGTACAGCAAAGTGATTCAGTCATACACAAATACACATTCTTTTTTAAAAATATTCTTTTCCATTATGGTTTATCAAAGGATATTGAATATAGTTCTCTGGGCTTTAGAGTAGGATCTTGTCGTTTATCCATTTTATATATAAAAGCTTACATCTGCTAATCCCCACCTCCCACTCCATCCCTCTGCCACCTCCCTACCCCTTGGCAACCACCAGTCTGTTCTCTATGTCGTGATTCTGTTTCTGTTTCACAGATAGGTTCATTTGTGTCATATTTTAGATTCCACATATAAATGATATCATATGGTATTTGTCTTTCTCTTTCTGACTAACTTCACTTAGTATGATAATCTCTAGTTGCATCCATGTTGCTGCAAAGGGCATTATTTTGTTCTTTTTTATGGCTGAGTAGTATTCCATTGTATATATGTACCACATCTTTATCTATTCATCTGTCTGATGGGGCCAATTTGATGTCACCATTTTAACAGAGCTATATCAAAGCGGTCATGTTAGCAATTTCCTTTAGCTTTTTGTTTTCATTTTAAAAAGTTATTTTTAAGTTTACACACAGAAGAGTTTTCTCTTTGTAGCATACAGTTCTATGGGTTTTGACAAATTCAGAGTGTCATGTATCCATCACCACGATCTTGACACAGAATAGTTCTGTCACAGCCCAAATTCTCTTGTTTGCTCTCCTCTCCTCCCCACCACCCTTGGCAATCATTGGTGTGTTATCCATCCTTGTAGTTTCCCTTTTCTCGAAAGTCATATAAATGGAAGCATACAGTACATAGCCTTTTGAGTCAGGTTTCTTTCACTTAGCAAAATGCAAGTGCAGCTATGATATTGTCATGTGTCAATTGTTTATTCTTTTTTATTGTTGAGTTCCATTATATGGATATACCACATTTTGTTTATCCATTCACCCACTGAAGGATATTCAAATTGTTCCCAGTTTGGGCAATTACTAAGAAAGCTGCTCTAAAACATTAAGTGCAGGTTTTTGTGTGAACGTAAGTTTTCATTTTTTCTTGGGTAAATACCTAGGACTAGGATTACCAGGTCATGTGGTAAGCCTGTTTAACTTTATGAGAAACTGCCGAATTGTTTTCCACAGTGGCTGTACATTTTGTTTTCCTATCAGCAGTGTATGAAAGTTCCAGTCCTCGCCAGCATTTCATACCGTCAGTTTAAAAAGATTGTGTAGCCACGCTAGCAGGTATATTGTGGTGTAGGACCCAAATGTGTCTCTTTGGCATGGGGATTATTTCAGGCTGATTGTTTTTAAGAAACAGAAAACTCAGGAAGTCTTTCCTTTTACCTCCCCCTTAATTGCCTAAATGGCCTGGTCTAGGAAGTGAGCTACCGCGAGATATCTACAAAGAATATGAGCTATAGGTGTGGTAGCCTGGGGGAAACCTAGCAAGGTATGTTTGATCAAAGTCCTCTCCGTGTCCCATCGTCTCTATAGTGCGGCAAACATTTGTTTACCAACGTTTACTCTTTTTCATCTTCCTATGAATTGCCTTCCTTCCCTTTGAAGTCCCAGACCCCTACGCCCTTTTCCTTAGTCTAGGGTGACATATATACCTCATCTGACCTGACTGTCTTTGGAATCTCTCATGTGTGGATTCCCTGTATGTACATAATTAAATTTGACTTTCTCCTATTAATCTGTCTTATGGCATTTCAATTCTTAGACCAACCAGAAGAACCAAGAAGGGTGGAGGGGAATTTTTTTTTCCTCCTGGACATTGCCATCTCTATATTTTCTTTACTGTAGAGTTCAAATCTCTTTATATCAAAATTGTTGCCTCTCTTCTTTGTATTAAATTGCCATGCATCCCAAGAACTTTGCTCCCTCATCTCAGGGACTGAGAGGAGAGGGTTGCTTTCAGGTTACTCCATCCAAGAACCTCTGCCAAGTATTGAGAAGCTTGGTGGTGAGGGGTCATTTTCTAGAACTAAGAACCACAATGGCTCTGTTCTATTTTTAGTAGCTGAGAAAATTCTCCAAATCTATCTAGTCTAATCCTATTTCTCTACTTTTTAGAAATAAGAAAACCGAGGCCCAGAGAGGAAAAGCTTTTGCCCAGACCCCACAACTAGAAGGTTCCTGAACTGGATCAAGATCTTAGCTTGACTAATTTCATTTCTAAAGGTCCCAAGCTCTTTCCAATGTAGACCTTAGGTGCTGTGTGAGATGCTGAAGATATAGATGTGGTTCCAGTCCCTGGGAACTTTTTGGGAGAAACAGAAGCAATGCAGAACAATGCTAGGAAGAGAAGACATATATGGACAGGCATTTCTGGGTTGCTGAAAATTCTGATGGAAAAGGAGAGGAAAGATAGTTGTAGTTGAGCAAAGCTTCCTGGAGGAAAAAAACTCTGGGGTCCAGTTTGGGGTGAAAGCATAAAGCCCATGTGTCTGTCACTGTGCCTGTGTGTGTGAGTTCAGACTCGTGTGGGATTGTGTGTACTGGGTGTGCTCACAGTATATATGGGACGATGTCCATTTTCCTCTTTTGGTCATGTACACGAATAACTGTCAAGCTCAAAGTGAGCATCTGTTTGGTATATTTGGGGGTGAGTTTTCAGGTCTTGCTTAACTGCATATTCTTCATCGCCCTCATCTCCGAGGCCTCAGGTGCGGAGCCCCTCGTGACCCCTCCCACAGTCCAAACTCCAGCTGCCAGCAGTTAAATCCAGTGAGCAGTGAGTTCTTGGATTTGCTTCTAGTTGAAATCAATATTTTCTGAGAAGAATGCATCTCAATTTCAGCGGCCAGTTCTCCGGGCAAGAATTGCTCTAAAACAAACCTCCAAACCCTCAGACTTAATGCGTCCTAGTTCCGTTGTTTAGTAAATCTCTCTGTACAGAGAAAAATCCATTAGCTGATGGGGCAGGGATGGGGGGTGGAGGTATAGGGAGAGAGGGTGGAGGCCCCCAGATGAAGCCTCAGCAGCAGAGATGGGACCAGGAGCCCGGGGCACCCAATGAGACCTCAGCCACGTCCCTGGACACGGTCCAGGACATCCCCAGCCTCCTGCGAGCCTGGAGGCTCAGCCGGGGTGTCACTGATAGAATGAATGGGAGATGGAAAGAGACCCCTTTCCCCAGAGCCTGCCTGAGGAAGTGTTTTCTAATTGCCAGCTGTCCCGTCCTAAATCTACAAGGAGGTGATTGATTTTCTTTTCAGCAGGATTGGGGGAAAGCAATCATTACCCCAGAACATGGTCTTTAATGAGTCCGTGAAACATGTGAGGTCACCCTGATTACATCTTCCCCTGATGGCCTGGGATGGCTTGGCGGCACTCAGAAGACTTCCTGAATGAGGGGGTTTTCCCAACCGAGTTCCCTCCCTGCTCCTTTTGCTCTGCTGGGTCAGGGTGTGTCTTAGAGCTTTTCTCCCTGGAAGGCAGGAGGCCTGGGTTTAGGCTCAGACTTAGACACGGTGTGGAGAGGCAGGGAGAGTCAGTGGAGAGAGCCGTGGGCTCCAGAGTCACAGTGACCAGAGTCAGCATCCAGCTTTGCCACTTTCTACTTGTGTGTCTTTAGGCGGCAGCTTTAACCTCCGTGAGCTACAGTTTCCTCAAGAATCCTCTAGGGAAGAATCATTGTCAGGATACAAATCTATGGATTTCAAGTGTCAGGCAGGTAGTTGGTGGGCAAGGCAAGGAAGCAATAATTACCACTTTAGCACCTCAGTTTTTCCTCTCTGTATAATGGGTTGAATGGTGTCCCACAATGAGTCAAGGACAGAGAAGAGGAAGGATGAATCTACCATGGCTTGGAAAACAACAAGAAATGGTAGTATGGGGGTCCTTCTGCGGTCAAACGCTGGAGATCAGAAATTCACTCAAGAACCAGAATTTCAGGAAACGGTGTGGAAGGCATATCCCTTTGCCTCAGAAGGGGTCCAGTCTTGGACTACCGGTTCCAAATTAGGACATTACGTGTTCAGTTTATCTCCTAATTTTCCAGATAGGGCAACCAAAACTCAGAGAGGGATGGCAACCTGCCTGGGGTCACCAGCCAGCCAGCTGGGAGCAGTGGAGTCTCAAATCCAGGGCTGCAGACTCCAGGGCCCAGGCTTTTTGCCATTGGTAGGTTCCTGCCTTCACCTGCCTCTTGTAGGCGACCCAGGCCACCTAAGCGGTGGGAGGCAGTGGCCTGAGTGAAAGGGAAGATGGAAGCTGAGGTAGTATTGATGAAGGAGGAGGGACCAGGAAGGAAGATGTGTTTTTACCTTGAATTATTTTTCTTAAATGTCACAATGGCTTTGCAGCACTTGGGATCTAAGTAGACAGATCAATGAAAATAATTATAGCAAACATCCTGCCTTCCCACTTCCCTCCTTCTTCCATCCCCGCAGCTCCCTTGGACTAACAGAGGGGCTGGATCACTCAGCTTTGTGCTCCAGCCCCAGGGGAGCAAGGGCAGTAGCCCCCTCTGCCCTCTGCCTTCTTTTCACTTTGTTTGCAGGCAGCTTGGCCTGACTCGAGTCTCAGATCTCAGAGAGAGGAGCAGCTCCAGCAAGAGCAGCAGCTTCAGCAATGGCAGCAGCAGCAGGAAAAATGAGCCAGAGGCAAGAGAGAGAGACAAGCAACTCCTACAGGGACTTAGAACCTGGTAAGAGGGCTTTGTTCTTAGAACCCATTTATGGCTGAGAAATAAACCTTCTGGCAAGCCTTTTATTTCTAATCAGATGACAAGATTGGTCAAAGCCATATGAATGAAGGCTGTAGGAGTCATCTATCCGTTCACCCATCCATCCACCCAATCCAGTCATCCATCCATCCATCCACTCACCCACTTATCCACTCAACCACCCATCAGTCTGTTTGTCCATCCATCCATCCATCCATCCATGTATTCATCCATGTATTCATCCCTTTTCAATCATTTAATGACCATTTCCTGAGGATCTACAGGAAATGGCCTTGTAGTGGAAAGGGTCTGATAGCCCTGATTCAAATTCTTGTTCTGCCATTTCAGAGTTAGCTGTGTGTGCTGGATATCTTCCATTTGCCCTCCAGATTCACTGCACAGACCTACATGGACTGCTTCAGGAGCTCCCTTGCCTCCTGGCTTCTGTGTGTGCTCATCTCATGGAGAGCTCCAGCAGGAGATGAGAGGGAGGGAGGATAGCAAGGTTGGAGTATTTAACTTTCCATTTTCCTCTCTATGTGGTCCCTTAACTAAAGGTCATGGGTCTTGCTAGGTGGCCCTCTCCACACAACCCTTTCCATCCTTGGGTTGTGGGAATCTCCCTTTCAGGTAAAGGCACTAGTAGTTACCTGTCCCAAGGTACTTCCACATCCCTTATGGTTTCCCTATGCCCTGCCCACGTCTTTTCAAATAACCCTTTCATTAAACTTTCCTCAAGTTATTTCAGTTTCAGTTTGCCATCAGGTTCCTGCTGAGACCCGGACTAAATATACTGTGTGATCCTGAGTAAGTTACTTTACCTCTTTGAGTCTCAATTCCTCCCTGGGTAAAATGAGAGTATAAATTCTGCTCTGCACGATTGTTGTGAGGCTCAGAGAGGATAACGGACTTACCCAAGTTTGCACAGCTGGTTAAGGGGCGGAGGTGGGAGGTGAAACCAGAAATATTTAATCCAAACCCCAGCCTCCTAGGATCTGGGGCCCTAGGGTGGTGGCTGTGGGCATTTTGGGATAAGTGACAATGGAGGCTCACGTTAATGGACTCATGCCCCTCTCCAGCCTCACAGGACCCTACTGGCCAGTCTGGCATTGGTGCCTTGCATTCATTGCTCAGGTGCTGGCTTGAGATCCTGCAGAAGGGAAGCAGTTAGCATCCTTCTTCCAGCCGCTGCAGGGAAAGTCTCAGAGAGGCTAAACCATCAATTCCATTCAAGAGCAGCATTCAAAAAAAAAAAAAAAAAAAGGATACCCTGGTGTTGGCTGATGAGATAAAAAAAGTACTGTCAAATTTCCTTCTTGACTGAACAGATAGTATTAAGGGAAGGGGAGCTGGTATTTGTCAAGAGATCTCCATGTGCCAGGCACTTAAATGAAGTCTTTCATCTAATCTCCCAGAAATATATGAGGTGGGAATTCTTATCGCTATATTCCAGGTAAGGAAACTGAGGCATAGAAAGGTTAAACAGCTCACACAGCATCCAGCCAGTAAGGGGTGGGGTAAGTGAGGGACAGCTCAAACCCAATCCGTCTGCCTGTCAGCCTTCCCTCTTCCTATAATACGAGGACCAACAGAGGGAGACAATAATCTGTTTTATTTGCTCAGCAATTTATATTTCTCCCTGCATCTTCTGGGACTTTGGTCCATCAATTATCCTTGCCCTCGCTCCTGCATCTTCAGCCTTACTCTCTTCCTTGGCTCCTTCTCCTGTACATAAGAATGTGTGTAAGTCTCCTGCATCCTTTCTTTTCTTTTTTCTCTATAAATTTATTTATTTTTATTTTTGGCTGTGTTGGGTTTTCATTGCTGCACGTGGGCTTCCTCTACCCATCACCACTCTTTCTTGCCCTACTTCACCTCCTCATCTACCACCACCAGCCTTCCATCCCCATCAAGCCCTGTCCAGTGAAGACCACCAATGACCTCCTGGTTGCCGATTTCAATAGGAACTATCTAGTTTCATCCTCAGCTTCATTCATTCATTCATTCAATAAATATTGTTGAGTCCCTACTATGCTATGTGTCAGGCATGATTCTAGGTACTGGAGATAAAGCAATGAACAAAACAGAAAAAAAAAACAAACCCTGCCATCATGGAGCTTACATTCCAGTGGTTTGGGGTGACAGATGATTTTAAAAAGTACAGCAGCTCTTCCATTTCTCTCTCTCTCTCTCTCTCTCTGTCTCTGTCTCAATTGTGTGTCTCCCTGACCAAGTCTTCTTGGTCTTACGTGACAGCATTCCCTCCCCTCTCTTTCTCACTTGCGGAAGCTGATCAGCCCATCAGTTCTGTCCTTGGCCCTGATGTCCTTCACCCACTCCAGAAAGGACTCATCTACTCCCTGGCTCAACTGCCTGCACTCACAGGATTCCTGAATCCCTATTCCCAGTCCAAGCACTGCTTTTGTGCTGCAGATGTGTTTATCCAGCTGCCTTCTTGACTCTTCCACATGGACGCCTTACCTCAAGCCCCTTTTGATCACAACTTATCCTTAACTGAATACTCTCTTCCTCCACCCACAGTCTGCTCCTTTCCCTGTATTCCCAGGCTCTGTGTGGTCCTGGGTGTTCCCAGGCATGCATGCTGCACTCCTGGTCTTCATCTTATGTATCCCCGTACTTCCCCGCTTCCTGAGACCTATCATCTCCCGGGCTAGTTCCTCCCACACCACCCTGCCCCCACCCCCACCCCGATGCCACTTACGTGGATCCCCACGGCCACCTTATCTGCAGTCTCCGCCGTCTACACTCAAGCATGGGGCTTGGCATGTAAGGGGTTTCCACTTAGTGTGTGCTGTGGGAATGCGTGCACATCTAAATAAGAGAATGCAAATGCCTTCCCTGTCTACAAGCTCATGGAATCCTCACAGCAACTCCAAAAATGGTTAACACCTTCCTTTCACAGATCAGGAATCTGAGGCTTAGAAGCATGAAAGAAAGTCCTGCAGCTAATAAGGGGAAAAGCCAGAGCTGCAGCTTTCCTGTTTCTCTGGATTTGAGAAATCCAACACTTAGGGCTTCAGGCTGGGCTAGGACAGTTCCAGGAGTGACTTGCCAAGAAACAAGAAGTTCTCTGAGTGGATGAAGTAATGTTTCCAGAGCTAATAAAGCCAAGGTTCTTACCGCCTTCTCCAAGGGAGAGAAATTAAGAGTGCAGCTATAGTCCTCAGCGGCTCCTGGTGACCAGAGAGCCCAAGGTCAGTCCTGCTGAGGGTGTAATTTGCCCCCAGAAACATCCACTGAGTGCTGATGGTGTGCACGGCACTGCTCTAGGCCTGGCCAAGTTGCCGAGTTAATGCCACTGGCTGATCGTAACACCATGGGAAATAAACTCTTCAAAAAAGGAAGCAAAATATGCTGTTGCAAGTAGGGGGAGAAAAAAAGGATCGTTGTAAATGCATATTAAGTATATCTGACACTGTGTATGATATATTTTCAATGCCAGGCAACTTGTTAGCTTCCTAATATGTGTATTCTGGGATGTTTGCAAATATGTTACAGAGCTTGGCAAACAGCTCCACAGGCGCGGTGGAGAGGCTGCTCTTATTTCAAGCCGATGTCATCTGTGGCTTTTAAACTCTCTCCTGCCCCAGTTAACCCAGACCTGGGTTGGTGGCCCCCAGAGCAACTCACCTCACCATAATCTTTTCCATCCCTTTGGGACAGAAAAAGGTCAGTGGATCTACCAACTCAGCTCAGCTTCCTATAGAGGGTTGCAGCCCCACCCTCCGGCTGTCCTAAAACCCAGGAGTGCCAGGGCTAAAGGGGCCTTTCTAGAGCTTTGAGTCCCAGTGCCCATTTTACAGCAGGGAAAATGGAGGCCCAGATAGGAAAGGTCCTTGCCTGAAGTCACTGGTGCAAGGTGACAGCAGAAGTAGGACTAGATCCAGGCCACCAGCAGCATTCCTGGCCATTTTGCTTGCTGGTTAGAGTTTAGGGAAGAGGCTGCATCTGTCTCCAGAACCATTGCATTTTTTTGGCAGAGGCCAGAGGAGCAATCAGGGAATGAAGGAGGAGACAGCATCCATCTCTCATGCCTCTGGGCAGAATTAAATGCCCTGTCCTTGTTCCCATTCTCCTCCTTGTACCCTGCCTTCCAGAGCAAAGGGTGTAGGTCCCAGCCGTCAGCCACAGGGCCCACCGGGGGATAAGAATTGGAGGCCTGGTAGAGACAGATACTGCCCTAAGCTCCCCCTCTCTGGCTGACTTGCTGTCCTTCTGGCCTAAGGAACAGAGCCTGGAGAACTCACCCAGAGCAAAGGAAATCCCCATGAGACTTGGTTTTTGTTACCTGCCTGCAGATCTTGCCTGGTTAACCCCGCGGGTCATTTTAATCTTCCAGAAGCTGTTCGACTTCCCTTGGATCCTTAATCAGATAAGGGGATCTGTGTATGTGTTTGAGTGCGTCTGTGTATGTGTGCGTGTGTGTGTGCGTGTGTGTGTGTGTGCGCACATGCGCACGTGTGCCTGGGCTCACTCCGCTCTCCTCCTTTCTTTTTCCCTTCCTCTCTCCCTCCCACAAGCGCTCACTCTCTCCATAATCACTTCCCATCTCTTCCAGAATGCTTAGTGGAGTCTGGAGATGAGACGAAGGCCGATTTCATCTCCAAGCCCTCATGCCTCTCCCCTGTCCATCGTCCCTTTCCCTGTTATTCTGAGAGCAGATTTGGCAAAGTGCTTTCTTGGAGGAGGGAGAGGAACATCTCTCCCCTGCCTGTTTGCTCCTCCTGCAAGGGTGTTTTTGCCATCCCCTGCTCTGTTGTCATTGGGTCCCCACGTAACTGCCCGAGCCCAGTGCTGCTGGCAGTCACGAGCCAGCTCAGGCTGGGGGAACAGAATGTATGAAGATGCATAATTGGATGAGGAGGAAAGTGGATGGCTGGCGGGCGCCTCGGTGATGCCCAGGGAAAGAGAGCCCGATAGGGTGCCTCTAATAGCTTATCTCCTAATACTTGTTGTTAGGAAGCTGTTGTCTTCCCCTCCGAGCCTGTCTGCCCAGTGAAGTGTGACATGGCTGGTGTCAGCCGCCTCCTCCTGCAGAGAGAACACACAGCTCCCTTCTGCGTTGGAGGGCTCAGCACCCATCCTGTTACTGGGCATTCTTCTCTGGCCTGAGGGGGCCTTGCCCGCTAGGGTTGGGGGTCAGCTCAGCACAGCAGGAGGAAGGGGAGAGAAGGGCATCCAGCACTCTCTCTGCAGAGCCTTTCATGTGCCCCATTTGTCTTTGTCCCACTCTACTGGGCATGTTGCTTGGCACACAGCAAGCACTTAATAAGTGTTTGTGGTTCTGAACTGAATTATCTACTGATGGCACTGGGCTGGACCAGATCACTTGAGGTCCTTTCCAGCCTTAAGGTCTACGGGTCTGATAAATGCTGTCATGCACCTACAGTGTGTGTTTCAGGCACCGGTGCTGTCTCAGGAGCTTACCTCACAGGGCTGCCATGCGAAGGAAGTGAAATCACAAGCGCGAGTACCAGGGGCCTTACTGCATGCATCAACACCTTCCCTGTGTCTTCCCGACGCCGAGGATGCTTACCCTCTAAGGCCCCTTGGAGAATCACCTTGCCTGATTCCACTGTCTACCAATTAAGTCCCCGAGGCCCCAGGGGTGACTTGCCCAGGGCCTCACATCCATCTGAAACAGAGTTAGGAGGCAAACTCAGCATGGATGACTCCCAGCATGGCACTCTCTCCATAATAGCAGGTCGCCAAAGAGCTGAGACCTGGACCCGAGAAAAGTGCACGTGGGACAAAGGTGGGCCAGGCATAGACTGGTACTTGAATCCAACAGGAAGTACTCTAAGGATTCAGATAAAGAAGGCACACTCCCAGCATTGGTAGTCTTCAATCTTTCATGGTTTGTCTGTTCTTTCATTTATTCCTTTGTTCATTCATTCATTCGATGAATATTTAATGAGCACCTTCTCTATGCCGAGCACAGGAAGTTGACTAGACTGAGTCCTTGGAGGAAAGGAGCTTATAGTCTAGCTCTATTCCAGGTTGGCCACTCCTGGTTCCCCACCTTGGCTCTGCCTTGCCCTATGAGGATCCCATCAGCCCTCTGGATAATGTTGCTGCCTTTCCCAGCAGCAGGGAGACCCACTCCTGAGCTCTGTGGGCAGTACTTATTCTCTGTCCTGTCCCTGACTCATAGACAGAGCCCAGGCCCTTTCCTCAGCTGCAAAGAAAGTGTGTGCACGACCCATCCTCACCACCCAGTGCTGCCAGGAGTGTGCCCCTGGCTGGGTGGCCTGGCTGTCTCCCGATTGTCTGGAGTTGCTATACTTTATGTGGCCTCAGCCGTATCCAAAGCAGGATGAACCATGTCCCCAGGGAGGAGGGAATGGGAGGGAACTCAGCTGAGCTGCTGGTCAGGCTTTGAACTTTTACCCTGGTTCTTGCCGACTTTGTGATCGAGGGCCTGCCTGGTAGCTCCATTTGAGAAGCCACTTCCTCTGGGATAAAGGTTCTTCTAGGAAGGGAGTCCTGTTCCCATAGCTGTCTCCCTACTCCTTGCTGCCATATTGCCCTGTTCTCACCGGCGCAGAACTCCTCGTCTGGCCTGCGCCTGCTGGTCTGCTTGGGCATCCTCCCATTGAGGCTGTGATGCTGCTTGCTCTCTGATTGCAGCCGTCTATGGGCTGGCCAGCAAGTCTCTGACCCAGAGCCGGGGGGGGGCAAAGCCAAATCCCCAGGACTCTTCACGCACGTCTGCACTTCCAAGTCCCAGGGTGAACCGGCAGCAAGAAGTGGACTGATGCTTAGGAGCTCAAGAAATCCTTTCCTTCCTGTGTGCTGACGCCGAGTGGGTGTTCACCCTGGTGAGTGGTCACATGCTGGCTGATAGCTTGATCCCTCCCTGGGAGCGGGAGGGGGAAACTGGCAGAGTGTCTCAGGGTCTGGAGTCGGGCTAGAGTCTCTCTGAGCTGCTTGTTTTGGGGCCACGGGCAAAGGTGTTTGGGTGGGGAGGGTAGCCAGCATTCCTGGTCCTATTAGCATCACCTCTTCCCTGCCTCCCTCCCCATCTGCCCCTTGCTCACTCTGCTGGTGGGTGAAGTGGAAAATAACCCGGCTCTTAGGGGAGTGTGTGTCTCTGCTCCTTTCCCTGGCTGCTAATGGAACTGGCAGTTGTCCCCAGCCATGTGTGGCTGCCCTGACCCTCTGAGACTGAGGGTGGAGACCAGCCAGGGGAAAGGACTTTTTGCTTGGTTATGTTTCCCACGGGGCACAGAGCTGACATCATGCAGGCAGAGCAATTGATTTGGAGGCGGAGACTTGAGCATAATAATCACAGCTTCCATTTACTGAGCGCCTCCTGTGAGTCAGGCAAAATGCAAGTTGTTCTAGTTGCATTGTCTCATTTAATCCTCGACCCCAGGAGATAGGGTAGGGATTGTTATGCTCTTCTTCTGCAGCAGCGACTGAGGCTCAGAGAGGTGAAGTAACTTGCTTATAGTCACACAGCTAGAGAGTGGCAGAGCTGGGATCTGAACGAGGACTGCCTGACTCCGAAGTTCTTTCCTGGTGCTGTGGGAGGGTTCCCAGAGGGTACCGACGTGCTGTAACCCCTGTAGCATGGTGCCGCATACCTGATTCCACCTTGGATGGGTAAGGAAAACAGGCAGGAAGGCTGCCCACCTAGAGAGGGGTTTCCCAAGGGAGCCTGAAACTACAGAGCCTGAGAGACCATTGGAATCCAGGTTGAGGGGCTACCTGAGCCATACCCAGGAAATCAGGAGTGTGTGTCATACCTTTTGAACTTTCAAAGTCACTTTTTCCTTTTCCTATGGTCACACTATACAAACTGTGTGACTGTATCTAACCTTGGATGGGTTGACCACCTGTGTTGGGCTCAAGAAATCCAACTCTGGGAAGACCAAGTGATAAGCCCCTTGTTGAATCGGTGAGGTGCGATGAGGCTGGACATGGCCTTGGAGGTGGCCAATGGAAGTTCCGAAGCCAGCTGGAGCTCTTGAGAGGAATGGGGCAGTGCAGTCCTGTGGGAAGCTGGAGACCAGCTCAGTGCAGCTGGGCGCTTGGCATGGGCCAGAGGGGCTGCTTGAAAGCTCTTTGCATATAATAGGTGCTCAATAAATACTTGGATCAAGAATAAATGGGCTCCATCCAGAGGATTTATCATTCCCCTTGCATAAAAGGAATGAACGTTTATTGACCATCTACTATATGTCAGGCACACTGCTAGCCATTCTCACGTATGTTATCTCAGGTAGTCTGGGTTTTTGTCAAAGCAGGACATTTAAGCTTCCACATGGGGGAAGCAACACACGATGCCCCCAGAAAAGCCCCCTCTGCCTGCAGAAGCACGAGTCCCATCATTTTCCCAGTTCTGCGGGGGAGCCCTCTGGGGTCCATTCTCTGTCTCCATCTTTAGCACCCCTCGTTCCAATCTTCCACTTCTGTGCTTGTGCTGCGGTGTTGCTTTTGATGCCACATCCATCCCCTGAGGGCTTAGAGTGACTGGCATTGAGAAGCAGGAGGGGACCTTGGAGGCGCAGCGTGGTGAGGATTCCAGGGCTCTGGGTCCACCCACCTCAAGTCCTGGCTGCTGTCTTGTCCTGCTGACTTGCTGTGTGATCTTAGGCAAGCCACGCCCCACCCCCCACCCCCCAGCTGGTTTCAGATTCTGGAATGTGATGGGGATTCGGGGAAGGACTCAGTGCCTTCTTAGGTCTTTCCTTGCATCTTGGTCCTGTTCTGTGTGTTTTTCCCTCTCCTCACTGCCAGGCATAGTTAATCACGTGGGATTTGTGAGCCCTGGCTCCGCCACTTTCTGGCTTTTTGACATCAGGCAAGTTACCAACCTCTTTAAGCCTCAATTTCCTCATCCGTAGAATAATACCCTCCTTATGGGTTGTCGCGAGGATTAAATGAAATAATGCATATAATCGCGGAAAGTGCCCGATCCAGGGCCTGGGGCTCAGCTGATGTTCCTTCATCCTCCTCCCCTCTTCCTCTCCTTCCTTCTCACCCTCGTCTTCATGGGGGAGCAGCATGGAGCCAGCCCTGGCAGAGCGTGGGCGCATCAGTCACCAGTCCCTGTTCTGCTCTCCTGGAAGAAGCAGTCAGGACTCTGGTTCTGCTCTGTCTCACTGTCTTTCCAACCATCAGTGTACTTCAACCACTTTAAATTCCACCGTCATTTGGTTTGATCTCTGCTAACCCCATCTCCTGGGGCAGGGGCAGAAGGACTGTCTGTCTCTGAGTCCCTAGGAAGAGGAAGGAGGATGGCCAAGGAGAAACCAGTATAGATGAGCCTAGAATACCAGTCAAGTCCAGACTGGGAAAAGGTCCTGGGGCAGGGGTTGGTAAAGGAGAAGAGGCAGTGGGCCTTGCTGCCCCTCTGAGGCCCGGGACCTGTGCGGCTGGGAGGATTGCCTCTGCTTCCCTGTTCTGAGAGATTGACAGGCAGGACCGGAAGACCTCTAAGGTCCCAGCAGTAGCACTCTTGGGTCCTACAGCTTGATGACCTGTGGCATGACTCCTTCAATGTCATTTCTTCCTATTTCACCCCAGGCCTTACCACCCCCAAGGTCCCCAAGCCTTGTAATTCAATATTTCCTGCAAACTCTGTTACTGACTGACATTCATCAAGCATAGCCCAAAAAAGTGGTCAAATGTTTGGGTGGGGACAGTAGGGCACAGGGCCTGGAGATCACGAGTAGCCATACTGCATGGTGGAAAAAGCTCCCAACAGAGACTAGGTTCTGGTCCCAGTTCTGACATGAATTACCTGGATGACTCAGGAGGCGTCACTCTCTGGGCCTCAGTTTCCTCATCTAAGAAATGGGTGAGTAGGGCTTGATGACTCCTGATGGACTCTCAGCTCTATTCATCTGCCTCTCAGGGGCCTCAGGCTATGGCCATGGTAGGGATGCCTGGGTTCCCCACTGCCCGCGGACCCCTTCCTCCTCCTGGACCCCAAGACCCTTCTCTGCAGAGTCGAAGCTTTACCCTTTGCCCTCCCTCCCTGCTTCCTCCCTTCCCATCCTCTGGTGTCTGTGAGCATCTGCTGTGGAATGCACTGAGTTAGGCCCAGGGAGTGTGGGTTGTGTATGGAGACGGACACAGTTCTCTCTGCAGAGGCACTTATTCTGGAAAAGGCTTTGTGTGCACGCAGACACAGCATACGTGGGAGGTGGGAGGTAAACTGCAGATGGGAGGCCACGGAGAAAGTGAGAGGTCTTGAGGGAGGCCTGGGGAGGCCACTGGGAATCTTCACGGAAGGGGCAACAAAACTGGATCTTGAAAGATTACACAAGAAAACTCCCTACTGACAGGGGAGCATAAGGGCCTCCTGGGCACGATGATTAGCATCAGTAAAGCAGGGAGGCTTAAGGATGGGAGGCATGTTTAGAGAAGGAAGTTCTAGGTGGTGGGAGGGTAGGTTGTGTCCAGCAGGGGGGAGCGTGGAAAGCTGAGCAATCAATGAGCCAGAAAGAAGGATCTGGGCCAGATTAGGGAGGACTTTGGACTGTATCCATTTTTTATAAACCATGTATCTATTAAAAAAGATGATAATAATAGCTAACACACAGCATTCATTCTAACTCAGAGGCTGTTCTAAGCATTCAGTACTTGTTCTGTTTTATCCTCCCTCAATCCCTATGACATATATACTATCAGCATCCCCATTTTCCAGATGAGAAAACTGAGGCATGGGGAAGTTACTTGCCTGAGGTTCCACAGCCGAAAGTGACAAGGATTCAAATCCAGTTAGTTGAGCTTCACAGCCTGTCCTCCGAGGCACCAAGGGGGCGTGAAATACAGCCCCCAAACGGTGCTGGCTGCCCCGGGTCCGAGGTTTTCCTCACGAGGCTGGGCCTCCTCTCTGGCTGGACCACCCATCACCCCTCACCTACCCTCTCACGCAGATAGGTGAGGGATGGCAGCCAGGAGCCTGGGTTCGGGGAGCATCTGTGCTCAGTTCTGAACATCTGCCTCCATTTTTATCTGATAACTCCCATCTTCTCCCTGCTGGCAGGAAATAGCACCTGCTTTCCACGGTCTTAATTAAGCCGCATCGTTGTTTTTATTTACTTAGCACCAGTGCACGAAGTATCTCCAGTGCACAAATGAGGAGTGGCAGGTGAAGAGGTGGGGCCCGTGCTTGCAAAGTCTTGCTGTTTGAGCCAGGGAGAGCCTTGGCTACTGACAGGTACACCCCACAGCCCTGAAACCTTCAAGGACGCCCCACTACCTACCTGCACCATCCAAGAAGGTCCACATTCCCCAATGTGTCAATCAAGCCTCTCCTTGATTTCAGCCACCTCCACTGTTTAGTAGTTCTGAGACCTTGGCTAAGATGCTTAACTTTATAGAGCCTCAGTTTCCTCATCTGTAAAATGTGGTTAATGATACCCACCTTTGAGAATTAATGTGATATAAATAATATTCCCTAAGCCTCTAACCTGGGGGTGGCACACAGTAGGTGCTTAAGTACTTTCTCCGTGTTTTATATCATCCTCCCCAAGCCCCTGTGAGGTGTGTACTATTATTATTTCCATTTTCCAGAAGAGGAACCTGAGGCATGGAGTGGTGAAGTTACTTCTCTAAGGACAGGTAGCAAAGGTCAAGCGGCCAAGGCTTCACATGCACCAGTCTCTCCTTCTATCTGGGCCATCCTTCCACGCACAACCTGTCCTTCGTCCAAACGACATTGTTTGCTGCTGCCATTTCCCAGCAGCTCTGCCTTTGCTCATGCGGTCCCCTGCTCCTGGCTCCACACTTTCAGGTCTGTTTCTACTGCTGCTCCCTTCAGAAAGCCTTTCCTGATTTGCTAACAGAACGGAATTTCTCTCCCTGCTCTGAACTTGGGACTTTCTTGGTTTTAAATGCAAGGATTTGGACTCAAATCCTAGTTCTGCTACTTAACTGCAGGGAGTGACCATAGGTAAGTCACCTGGTCCAAATCCTGCCCTCACCTTTGACTTGGCTGTGTGGCCTTGGGTGGTTTAAGTGAGTCTCTGTTTCTCTCTGTTATTATGCGTGGAAATACCACGTGCTCAGCACCATGACAAACAGCACCCGGATTCCGGAGCCAAAGTGCTTGGGCTCAAATCCCAGCTCAGCCACTCAGTATCCATGTGAATTTGGCAAAGTTAGTTAACTTTTCGGTGCCTCAGTTTTTCCATCTGTGACATGGAGAGGCTGTAATGATACCAACCCCACAGTGCTGTTGTGAGGATTAAATGAGATAATACACGGGGGACACTTAGTGCCTGGCACTTAGTAAGAGCACAGTAAGCATTGGTTGCTATAATATCTGAGGATTGCTTGGGGATTAATGGAGACTGTGCAAGTATTTTAGTAAATTTCCAAGTTCTGGATCAACACGGGGTATTGATTGTTCTCCTTCTGCCTTGGACCTGGGCCATTTGTGCCCGGCCTCATCCCCCTCTAGGGGAGGGATCAAGTCCCTCCAGAGGCTCTGCCTTAAGCCCTGAGCTCCATACACAAGATTCAGGTGACCTGCTTGGGCAGGCAGCCCTGCCTCAGTTTCCCCAAGGACCCCAACTGCGGCCACACTGGGAGCTGAGGGGATCAGCTGGCCTCTTGGTCTGGCCCCAGCCTGCTGCTCGGGGCTCCTGGTCAGCACTTCCCGCAGAGGCCCAGTCAGCATCTCTGGGGATGCCCGCAGTGAGCCAGCCTCACCCAGGGTCCACAGCAGGGGGGAGGCCTGCCTGGAGGGAGGCAGGAGGAAGACCTCCCAAGACCCTTGCTGCTCTGACTTTCCAGGAATCCAGCCCTTGGGGGTCCCAGAGATACCCTGTGTCCCTCCCCGTTCAGCCTGGGGGCTCTGCTGGGGACACCTGGGGGTGGGGCACAGGCCCTTTGCTGAAGTAGTGGGAGGAGTGGCAGGTGAGGGACAGAGGGTTTTCCCCTCTTCTGCAGTTTGCATTTACCTTTCCAACAGGTCAGTGAGCTGCGGAGTTAATTCAGAGAATTGCCGAGGTGGCAGCGGCAGCTGTGCCCTGGGCACAGCCGATCAGTCAGCCATGAGGGCGCTAACCAGGACTGGCAGCGCCATCCACTCATCGCCAGGCAAAGCAGAGGGTGGCGCCGCTGAGTGAAGCTGCCACCACCGCCCTCGCCCTGTGCCTGGCTCAGCTGCCAGCTCCCGGGGGCGGTAGCGGCTGTGGCCCAGCCTATCGGGCACTCCAGGGAGCAGTGCAGGAGGCCATCTTGCTCGCACAGCATCTGGTGCTGCTGGGGACACCGGCTCACCTGGCTTCAAATCCCAGCTGCCGTTTGCTAGCTGGGAGACCCCGGGCAAGTTCCTTAACCTCTCTGAGCCTCAACTTTGTCGGCATCACAGGCACAGTAAGAGTGCCTGCTTTACAAGGCTCTTGGAAGGATTTTAAAAGATCAGCCTGGAAAGTGTGAGGGTCACAGAGAGTACTCCCCATGCTTATAATTATGATTAAGAGTTTACTTAGTTTTAATTTTTTTATAGATGAGATTTCCCCTGCCCAAAGTGGTCCAGCTTGGGTGTTTCGGATTCTGTGGGACCTAATTTTTCCATCTGGGTGGATAATACAGAGATGCATTACAGGATTATTCTCACTTTGTTTTCACAAATGTTTTTGAGCACCTACTGTGGTGCTGTAACCGGGTTGAGACAACGTGAACAGCACACAGCCCCTCCCTCAAGGAGCTCATCCGCCACGTCCGGTTGGTGGGCGGTGTGGAACCATGAGGATTAACCAAGAAGCCAAGGGAGTGGGGCGTGGACGGGCAAAGGGAGGAAGAGTCTGGCTCCGATGGCCCAGGGCAGTTTCTGAGGGGTGATGTGCAGTCACGGGATGGGGTGAGGAGACACCCAAAGCCGGTGGGGAGTGATACTGGAGTTTAGAGGGCGCGAAGTCTGCAGTTTTCCTGGTACCAGATCATGGAGGGCCTTGACTGCCGAACCTAGGACCCAGGCTGTTATTCCCCCAGCAGCAGGTAAAGGGCATCTGATGCACCAGCCTCACGGTAGTTAGATGCTGGCTCAATGCCTAGTGCATTAGGAGGAGAAAATGTGCCTGGTTTTGCAAAACTTGATAGCCTAGAGCTGACACAGACCTGATGGAAGAGGTGGCTTTCTCTTACTCAGACAGGATTCTCCCTGCCACAAAAGGCTGTGCTACAATTTCCTTTAAATAACAAGTCTCCTTGGTGTCTTTTTCTCTTCTTTCTTTCTTTCTTTCTTTCTTTTTCTTTCTTTCTTTCTTTCTTTCTTTCTTTCTTTCTTTCTTTCTTTCTTTCTTTCTTTCTTTCTTTCTTTCTTTCTTTCTTTCTTTCTTTCTCCCTTCCTTCCTTCCTTTCTTTTATCCCTTCCTTCCTTCCTTCCTTCTTTCTTTCTTTCTTTCTTCCTTTCATTCTTTCATCTTTCTTTCTTCTTGTAAAGGAAATATACTTGGTATGTGAGATGTGGCAGACCTCTGCATTGAGCTACAGCCATAGTTTCCTTCTTTCTTTAAAAAATACTTTTTAAAAATTGTGGTCAAATACACATAACATAAAATTTACCGTCTTTGCCATTTTTAAGTGTATATTTAGTGTTAAGTACATTCACATTGTTGTGCAATTAATCACCAGGACTTTTTCATCTTGTAAAACTGAAACTCTGCATCCATTAAAAAATAACTCTCCATTCCCCCCTCCTCCTAACCCCTGGCAGCCAGCATGCGACTTTCTGTCTCCATGAGTTTGACTCCTCCGGGTCCTCACATAAGTGGAATTATGCAATGTTTGTCTTTTTGTGACTGGCTTATTTCACTTAGCAAAACGTTTTCAAGGTTTGTACATGTTGTAGCATTTGTCAGAATTATGTGATTATACCACATTTTGTTTATCCATTCATCCATCGATGGATACTTGGATTCCTTCTCTCTTGACTCTTGTGAATAATGCTGCTACGAACATGGGTGTACAAATACCTGTTTGAGTTTCTGCTTTGCCAGTCTTTCAGATATATACCTAGAAGTGTCTGGATCAGATGGTAATTCCATATTTAAGTTTTTAAGGAACTTCCATACTATTTCTGGTCATGGGAGGAACTTTAGAAACCACACAGACCTGCTTATGGACAGGGGAAATGGGGGCCCAGCCATGGACCCTTCCTTCTGCATCTCGTGAGTTGGTGACCCAGTCAAGACTAGAACCCGGGGTTCGGGGTTCTCAGTGTGTGCTTCTTGTACCTTTAAAGATGGCTGTGGGAACACCCTGCTGAGGCATGCCGATCTGTAGATGGGGACACCAGAGCCCAGAGAGGCAGGGGCCCCTGCAGTCACACAGACGGCTGGGCAGACGGGCAGACAGCTTCCCTACCGAGTGCCTTCCACTCTACAGGGCTCTGGGGGCTCTTCCCATTCTGAGCTTTAGTTCAGAAGGCAGAGCCTCCCCTTTTGGTCTCCAGAGCCCACGCAGCCTGACAAGGATGCTGTTGGATGCTGAGGAAAGAGCACAACACGGAGACCCCAGACCTAGCTGTGTGAGCCCACGAGTCATTCTCTCCTTGAGGGCCTCAGTTTACCCTCCTGTACAGTTGGGAAGGGGGCAGATAGATGGTTTCTCGGGCCCTGGCAGCTTTGCTCTCCCCCATCCAAGGAAGCCTGGCTCTGCGGCATGCTGACAAGTGCTCCCTAGTGCAGACAACCAGCATTCCTTCGTTTGTACTATGGCTCCCCAAGTGCCACGATTCTCTTTGTTTTAAAGGTGGGAAAAGGAGGGCCCTTAGGAACAGGGGCACTGCAGGGAGGGTGGATGAGAACCTAGGCATCCAGGCTCCTTCCTCACCATGACTGCAAAGGGATAGGGGACCCAACCCCTGCTGATCCTGTGCTATTTGCTTCCAGCAGCCTCCCCCAGAGTCAACATTGCTGGGGACCAAAGGGAACAGCCACCCCAACGGGCTTCACCCGCCAGCTCTGGGGAAGCCCTGTGCCCTTAGCTCATTGAGGATGCATGATGTTTAATCTCTGAGTGAGACCAAGAGGCGGCTGGGTCTGCAATAAAGGTTCCCTCCTGCCCCGGCTGGCCAGCACCATGGAAACATTAGGTGGTGGCCAATATCACTTATTTATTACTGAGCACTTAGGCAGCTATTCTGGGTTTCTGCCCAGAGCACACTCCTCCCTCTTCCCATCTACCAGTCCTGTCTCCGTACTCAGGCCACCTCCTCTCTGCTTCTGTTCTGTCCTGAATGACCCAGGCTGCCTGGGGGTCAAACACAGAAGGCGGGTCCATCAAGCCACAGAGCGCCACGTGGGGCTGGGATTGTCATTATTACCCCAACATCCCAGGTAAGGAAATGGCCTCTTAGAGAGTGTAAGAGACTCACTTAACGGCAGACAGTTGGTAAGTGGCAAAGCCAGGACTGGACCCCAGTCAAATTCATCGGATGACCTGCTGAGTCCTTATGCAGCCTCCCAGCCAGCTTGGAGCTGCCCTGGGAGCGAGCGGGAGGAATCTGGTTCGGCCAAGGCCAGTGACTAAGCAGGCTTTAGAAGCCAGCCTCGCTCACGGATGGTGGAGGATGCAAGGCCGCTCTGGGATTCCAGATGCAGGTGATGGCTCGATGGCCTCGGACCAAGCACCCACTTCTCGGAGCTGCCCCATCCTCACGCTGGGAATCGTAACTGAGAATCCTCACGCAGGGGGCCATCCTGCCTTGCAAGGCTGTGAGCCTTGTGTCATGCTGGCGTGGGTCTGCGGAGCCCTTCAGCCAGTGGCTACTGTTTTACCCTGATGGAACGCTCTGGGGAAGAGAGAAACTCGAGAGCTGGAACTTTCTGAAGGAAGATCTGCCTCCCACTTTACAGATTCTAGAAAACCTCAGCCCCTAACACCTCCATCCCCAGGAAGCCCAGCCAGAGAGGGCAGCCAGCCAGCCCCTTTCTTCCACTCTGTCTCATTATCATTGAGGTCAGAGCCAGAGGAGCTGGAGGGACCTTCTTGTCTAGCCCCTGAGGTTCAGAGAAGGAAAGGCACTGGCCCAAGGTCACACAGCAGTCAGTGGAGGAGTGTGGTCTCTGCTGTGCTGTTCCATGCCCCTGGCCCCGTGCTGCTGGTGGTTGGGGTGTGGGGCCTGGCTCAGTGGGGGACCTGCAGACACCTCAACTTCTCCCTGAGCGAACACTTGCATCAGGGGTCGCAGGCAGAGTTTCCTCTCCCAGGATACCCCGTGAAATGGTGTGGGAAGACAGGGAGGGGTGGAAGAGGCTTCTGCAGGCCCAGAGAGCTGGCCTTGCTGCCCCCAGGGACGGAAGAGGCCCTGCCATTCGATCAGGTGCCCAGGATTGGGCTCAGGGCCAGGCCATGAGGGGGGGTATTCAGATTGCGGGGCATGGTTTCCACTTTCCGGATGAAAAAACTGAGGCTTGGTGCTGTTAAATGGTTTTCCCTGGCCGCACTGCTTTGATTCTACTTTGGGCCCAGCGCTCCCGGCCTTCAGAATCCACACCCTTCTCCATGGACCTTGTTACTTTCCATATGCAAGTTCAGGCCGGCCCAGAATGCGGGTTTTGGCTGGCTCTGGCCCCTGCACTCTCCTGGGTGGAGGCTGTGCTGTGCCCCATCCCAGGTGCCCCTTGACCTCATGGATCTGGCCAGGTCTGGCCACACTCAGGCTGCCCCTGGTGAGTGGTGACGTCAGATCGAGTCCACTGTCACGCTATCGCCACCCCCAAGGCTGCATCAGCAGCCGCCTGGCTGAATAATTCAGCAGAACTTGTTTACTCTTCCTGGCTGTTAGTGGCTCTCAAAACCCTCACCACAGCCCGCTCCCAGGTCCAGCTGCCTTGGCCAGGGCAGGGCTGCATGCATTGGCCATGAATTATTCAGGCCTCGTTTGACTGGAGCCAGGGCGGATATTGGGGCTGGAGGAGACTCTGGGCCATGAGGTTCTGTCCCATTTAGGGGCACATGGATGGAGAATGGAGAGGACAGAGGTGTCTCCACCTCTACCTCCATTTGAGCAGAAACCCAAATCCTGTTGGATCCAGAGTCATCTGCCAGTTGTGGGTCCCGGGGGTCACAGGGAGAGCTCCCCAAGCTTGAAGCTCAGAGACCCGTACCCAGCTCGCCATCAGTGCTTGGGGCTGCAGGTTGATCACCAGGCTACGGGCATCAGCAAGGGGATGACACATCCTATGAGAGGGGCCAAGAATGTGGCTTGGGAATCAGACAGGCCTGGGTGTAAATCCCAGCCCTTCTTCTTTGCAGCTGAGTAACCTTGGGCAAGTTACTTCACCTCTCTGAGCTCAGTTTCTTTTATCTGTAAAATGGGGATATCAATGGTTCCAACCTTACAGGATTGCTGTGCAGAGTGAAAGAGGTCATACCCCTAACACACCGGAATGTATTCTGTGTTCTGCCTACACAAAAGTCTGTATTGTCACTGCTTGGTTATTTGTTTGCCTATCATCCTGAGAGCCTTTTATAAGAAGGTACCGGGTTGTGTTTTTCTCAGCAAGAGAAAATAGGCCTTTTCTCCAAGAACTAGTCCTGAGGTGGCTCCTCGTAGATGCGTGGCAAATGCTTGTTGAATGAATGAATAAATGAATGAGTGAGAAATTGCTCTCCAGAGATGCAATGGGCTGATTTATGAAGCAGTGAGTAAGCTCCTTATTGCTGGGAGTGTCTCACTGGATCACAATCCACCAGGCATTCCATGGCGAGGGTTGATGCTCTGGCTAGAAAGATGCTCTTTAAAGTTCCTCCCCTCGCATTAAGTGTCTGTGTTCCCAGGATTCAATGAATACACATGGGTTGTAGGAGTTGGTGGTGGTAGTGGATGGTGATGATTATGATGGTGATGAAGGGGATAAATCCTCTGATGGGAGGTGAGGTGAGGTAGACAGAAGAAACAGCAGATCCACTGGTCTAGCCTATCACACTATGTGCTCCAAATAGGCAAGGAATTATGACTTCTCTGTATTCCTGGTGCCTGTCATTCAGTAAGCATACAATAGAAGTTCACTGAATGAATGAGCGTCCTTAGTTCATAGACAATCACCCCTTCTCAATCCAGGGTACCAACTCCTCAATCTGCCCTGATCCAGCTTCTGTGACCCTTCTACCTTGGCCCTTGCCTCAGTTTCCCCAGCCATAAAAATGGGTCACGTGACTCACTTCCCTTCCTCCTGGTAACCTCATCCAAACCGGCTAGTCCTGGCTGCACTAGACCTGCCAGGCTGGACTCCTGCCGTCAGGGTTCTGGCAACCACAGACATGAAGGAGGGACCACATGCACACCGTGAAGCACTAATAAACTATTTTGATATTTCTGTTGCTTTCAGAAAAACAGCTTCCAAGATTCAAGGCCAGGTGGTGCTGGTCTTTTTTTGGAAGTGCTAATTAATAATTTAACTTCATATAATGATAATTTTATCTTGTTGCAATTTGTGGATTTATGATTATCTCATCCATCCGGTGTCTGGTGCTCAGCACAGAGCATCTCTCCTGCTGTCTATGGGAATGTGCTGCTGGGAGAATTTCCCCAAGGAGAGAGGGGCCCGGGAGAGGCACTTAAGTGGAAGGTCTCCCAAACCCATTTCCGGGGCTAAGACACTGTAGTCTGTGGGGTGCAGTGGCTTTCTGGAATCTCTCAAGGAGTGTTTTGCCTTGGAATAGAGGATGGAGCCCGTGGACCTTCATTTTGGTTTCCATGGAAATGGGTATCAGAGGAGGCCCAGCCTCAGCCTGTCACGCCAGGAAGGGTCCTGAGAAAATATCAGAACTTCCCCCTCAGGGAAACTGAGGCTAGAGACAGGGAGGGACTAGCTTCGTATTATGTATCAGCCACAGAGCTCATTCTAGAACCTTGGGTCTTCCCGTCCCTGGCTAAGCCCTCCGATATATCCGTCCTCTGGGCCAGCTGACCCAGCTGTCATGCCCCATCCCCTGGCACTTGGTGGGGAGTGGTCCAGGTGCATTTTAAATGGAGATGAAGGATGAACACTCAGGCCCCCTCTTCCCATGAGGGTTGGGGACCAGAGCACCCTAACTGCATTTCCTGCTGGTGTGGGAGAGTTGGGAAAAAGCTAAAAAAGAAAGGGGATTGGCAGGTGTGGCTGGGAATCCCTCCTGAATGAATGCAAAACCCTCTCTTGGCGTCATGTCTTCCATGTCTGGCAGGTGATACTGGCATCCTGTTGTCCAGAAGTGGTTGTGACTTAGATTCAACTGACCTGGAAAAGAGAGCAGAGCTAGGACCGGGGGCTAGGAATGTTCTGGACTTAAAACTCTGGGACACTGGAGAGGGAGCCATGAGGCTGGGGCAGGAGGCAGGGGCCAGGCTCTGGAAGACCACTACTGACATCACCTTCAGTCGAAGCCAGGAGTGATTTAACTGCTTAGGTGAGACCTTTTGCCTCTGGGGCTTCAGCTAATTTTCTGCCATACTAGGAAAAGCACTCGGGGAGGATCTTAGAGGCATCATCTGTGTGTCTGTGTCCAGCTGAGATGGGGCTCCGCTGGGTCTCCTCTGACTGTGAGACAAGGCTATGGGTCCGGGTGGGGTTGCTGGCCTCCCCTCTCTGTCCATCAGGGTTCTCAGGTGGGTCTCCACCCAAAGCTGGGCTGGTGGCCAGGCCCCAGGTTGGTCTCAGCCCATGCTGATGAGATGCTTATGCTGAAGACCAGATTGGCTGTGGCATCAAAGTGTTTAGGGACCCTCCTGACAGCTCGAGAAGCCCCCCAGCCACTCTGGGCAGCTCGAGCTCTAAGCCAGGATGTTCTCCCAGCAATTGTACCTGTCACTTCTCATTACAGCTGATGCCCATTGTACCTGCCAGGGTGCCGTGGGGCGTAACTGGCCATGTTCCCTGGCAGAGCCCCCTGGGAGGCTGCTGCCAGGTCTGGAGGGGTCCCTGGGGACTCCGGAGGCTTCGGTGGTGCCAGGATCAGGTCTTGTCCATTCCGGAGCCCCGTGGCTACAGCTGGAGTGGAAGATCTCATAAGGACTCCTCACGCTGAGAACGATGTGGTGACCTTTCTTTGTTTTGACTTCCCCGTCCAGGGCCTCCAACATTTTGTGTTCAGACAAATCTCAACTGTGACATAAACTCTCTCCCTCGGATGCTTACAATTTAAGAAACTTAGAAGGTCAGAACTGAACAGCAAATGCAGGGTTTGTTTATCTTTTTTAACGTTAGTTTTTGATTTGCCTTAAAAATTGTCCAAATAAGATATATGCAAATTGAAAAAAATAAAAATACCAAAAGGCTTATGATACAGAAGCATACTCTTTCCCCACCCTTCCTACCTCCACTCTTGCTTTTTGGGGACAACACTTTTTTTTTTTTAATTTTTAAATTTTATTTAATTTATTTTTTTACACAGCAGGTTCTTATTAGTCATCCATTTTATACACATCAGTGTATACATGTCAATCCCTATCTCCCAGTTCATCCCACTCCCCCCACCCCACCCATTTTCCCCCCTTGGTGTCCATACGTTTGTTCTCTACACCTGTGTCTCAATTTCTGCCCTACAAACCGGTTCATCTGTACCATTTTTCTAGGTTCCACATATATGTGTTAATATACGATATTTATTTTTCTCTTTCTGACTTACTTCGCTCTGTATGACAGTCTCTAGATCCATCCACGTCTCAACAAATGACCCAATTTCGTTCCTTTTTATGGCTGAGTAATATTCCATTGTATATATGTACCACTTCTTCTTTATCCATTCATCTGTCGATGGGCATTTAGATTGCTTCCATGACCTGGCTATTGTAAATAGTGCTGCAATGGACATTGGGGTGCATGTGTCTTTTTCAATTGTGGTCTTCTCTGGGTATATGCCCAGTAGTGGGATTGCTGGATCATATGGTAATTCTATTTTTAGTTTTTTAAGGGACCTCCATACTGTTCTCCACAGTGGCTGCATCAGTTTGCATTCCCACCAACAGTGCAAGAGGGTTCCCTTTTCTCCACACCCTCTCCAGCATTTGATGTTTGTAGATTTTCTGAGGAAGCCCATTCTAACTGGTGTGAGGTGATACCTCATTGTAGTTTTGATTTGCATTTCTCTAATAACTAGTGATGTTGAGCAGCTTTTCATGTGCTTCTTGGCCACCTGTATATCTTCTTTGGAGAAATGTCTATTTAGGTCTTCTGCCTATTTTTGGATTGGGTTGTTTGTTTTTTTAATATTGAGCTGCATGAGCTGTTTATATATTTTGGAGATTAATCTTTTGTCGGTTGATTCGTTGGCAAATATTTTCTCCCATTCTGAGGGTTGTCTTTTCGTCTTGTTTATGGTTTCCTTTGCTGTGCAAAAGCTTTGAAGTTTCATTAGGTCCCATTTGTTTATTTTTGTTTTTATTTCCATTACTCTAGGAGGTGGATCAAAAAATATCTTGCTGTGATTTATGTCAAAGAGTGTTCTGCCTATGTTTTCCTCTAAGACTTTTATAGTGTCTGGTCTTACATTTAGGTTTCTAATCCATTTTGAGTTTATTTTTGTGTATGGTGTTAGGGAGTGTTCTAATTTCATTCTTTTACATGTAGCTGTCCATTTTTCCCAGCACCGCTTATTGAAGAGGCTGTCTTTTCTCCATTGTATATCCTTGCCTCCTTTGTCATAGATTAGTTGACCATAGGTGCGTGGGTTTACTTCTGGGCTTTCTATCTTGTTCCATTGATCTATGTTTCTGTTTTTGTGCCAGTACCATATTGTCTTGATTACTGTAGCTTTGTAGTATAGTCTGAAGTCAGGGAGCCTGATTCCTCCAGCTCCTTTTTTTTTCCCCTCAAGACTGCTTTGGCTATTTGGGGTCTTTTTTGTCTCCATACAAATTTTAAGATTTTTTGTTCTAGTTCTGCTAAAAATGCCATTGGTCACAGACCTACTAGAGAATGGACTTGAGGATATGGGGAGGGGGAAGGGTAAGCTGTGACAAAGCGAGAGAGAGGCATGGACATATATACACTACCAAACATAAGGTAGATAGCTAGTGGGAAGCAGCCGCATAGCACAGGGAGATCAGCTCCGTGCTTTGTGATCGCCTGGAGGGGTGGGATAGGGAGGGTGGGAGGGAGGGAGACGCAAGAAGGAAGAGATATGGGAACATATGTATATATATAACTGATTCATTTTGTTGTAAAGCAGAAACTAACACACCATTGTAAAGCAATTATACTCCAATAAAGATGTAAAAAAAATGCCATTAGTAATTTGATAGGGATTGCATTGAATCTGTAGATTGCTTTGGGTAGTATAGTCATTTTCACAATATTGATTCTTCCAATCCAAGAACATGGTATATCTCTCCACCTGTTGGTATCATCTTTAATTTCTTTCATCAGCGTCTTATAGTTTTCTGCATACAGGTCTTTTGTTTCCCTAGGTAGGTTTATTCCTACCTATTTATTTTATTCTTTTTGTTGCAATGGTAAATGGAAGTGTTTCCTTAATTTCTCTTTCAGATATTTCATCACTAGTGTATAGGAATACAAGAGATTTCTGTGCATTAATTTTGTATCCTGCAACTTTACCAAATTCATTGATTAGCTCTAGTAGTTTTCTGGTGGCATATTTAGGATTCTCTATGTATAGTATCATGTCATCTGCAAACAGTGACAGTTTTACTTCTTCTTTTCCAATTTGGATTCCTTTTATTTCTTTTTCTTCTCTGATTGTTGTGGCTAGAACTTCCAAAACTATGTTGAATAATAGTGGTGAGAGTGGGCATCCTTGTCTTGTTCCTGATCTTAGAGGAAATGCTTTCAGTTTTTCACCATTGAGAATGATGTTTGCTGTGGGTTTGTCGTATATGGCCTTTATTATGTTGAGGTAGGTTCCCTCTATGCCCACTTTCTGGAGAGTTTATCATAAATGGGTGTTGAATTTGGTCAAAAGCTTTTTCTGCATCTATTGAGATGATCATGTGGTTTTTATTCTTCAATTTGTTAATATGGTGTATCACATTGATTGATTTGCATATATTGAAGAATCCTTGCATCCCTGGGATAAATCCCACTTGATCATGGTGTATGGTCCTTTTAATGTGTTGTTGGATTCTGTTTGCTAGTATTTTGTTGAGGATTTTTGCATCTATATTCATCAGTGATATTGGTCTGTAATTTTCTTTTTTTGTAGTATCTTTGTCTGGTTTTGGTATCAGGGTGATGGTGGCCTCATAGAATGAGTTTGGGAGTGTTCCTTCCTCTGCAATTTTTTGGAAGAGTTTGAGAAGGATGGGTGTTAGCTCTTCTCTAAATGTTTGATAGAATTCACCTGTGAAGCCATCTGGTCCTGGACTTTTGTTTGTTGGAAGATTTTTAATCACAGTTTCAATTTCATTACTTGTGATTGGTCTGTTCATATTTTCTATTTCTTCCTGGTTCAGTCTTGGAAGGTTATATCTTTCTAAGAATTGGGGACAGCACATTTTTAACTCTTTCAGCTTCTGTGTTTGCTGTTTGGCTTCATATTTCTAAATAATATGTGTATGATGCCATTTCTTGCTTTATGTCCAGTTTTAGACATCGTCTATTGACTTCCTATTATGATAGACAAGGGTTTTGCGTTGCTATTTACCTTAGTTCTGTGCCCTCCACCTTATATAGTTATATTGTACTTTTTAGTCAAATCTAGAACATTATTATGGTGATAGAAATGTGGCTTATTTCAGAGTCAAGATATGGATAATGATTTTATTTTCTTTCTCATATATTTTTTTTTCCTGGTGTGGTCAAGACAGTAAGTGCTCTTCAGCTACCCATCTGTTCCTCTGTATTTCTCAATGTCCCTTCCAGTTAGGGAGGAGTCATGTGACTGGTGTTATCCCTTTGGGCTAAGGCAGTTAAGAGCTTGTGTGCCTCTTCCATCTCTCTCTTCCCTAGCGAGGAAACTGCAGGTCATGTGTTCCATGTCCGCAAATACAAAGGGAAGGACTGCCTGGCCGGTGAGGGAATATGATGTGACTGACAAATAAACTCTTATTGTCTATCATGCCATCTATATGGAAAAATATATTCAGGGGTAATAAAAATCACCTAACATTTTAAATTGCATCATTTTTTGTTCTTTTTTTAAAATTGAAGTATAGTTGATTTACAATGTTGTATTAGTTTCTGGGGTACAGCAAAGTGATTCTCTCTCTCTCTTTTTCTTTTTTCGGCTGTGCCACATGGGTCTTAGTTGCGGGATCTTAGGTCCCCAACCAGGGATTGAAACCGGGCCCACAGCAGTGAAAGCTCTGAGTCCTAACCACTGGACTGCCAGGGAATACCCCAGATTCTTTTCCATTATATTAATAGTTTATTACAAGATATTGAATATAGTTCCCTGTCCTATACAGTAGGATCTTGTTGCTTATCTATTTTATATACAGTAGTTTGTATCTGCTAATCCCAAACTCCTAATTTATCCCTCCCACCCCCTTTTCCCCTTTGGTCACCATAAGTTCATTTTCTTTGTCTGTGTGCCTGTTTTTGTTTTGTAAATACATTCATTTGTATCATTTTTTAGATTCCACATGTAAGTGATATCATATGGCATTTGTTTTTCTCTTTGTGAATTACTTCACTTAGTATGATAATCTCTAGGTCCATCCATGTTGCTGCAAATGGCATTATTTCATTCCTTTTTATGGCTGAGTAATATTCCATTGTATATATATATATATATATGTATATATATATGTATATATACATATATATATATATATATATATATATATATATATATATACCACATCTTCTTTATCCATTCATCTGTTGATTAGCACTTGGGTGGTTTCCATGTCTTGGCTATTGTAACTAGTGCTGCTATGAACACTGGGTAATTGCATTGTTTTCTTAAACTTTTCCAAACGGTGTGTCACATCTGCTGTAACATTATTATTAGTATTTTGCTCACAAGTGTTATCTTACATCAGCTCATCTAGCAATCCCTCGTGTTTCCCTGGATTCTTACTCTCTAGGGCTGCTGCAAAGGTTTATTCTGGGAATAAACCAGTCTCCTGTGTTGAAACTCCTATTTCTTAGATTCTATTTTCTTGGTTTACTTCCTGCTTTTGCTGGAGCATATCCTCTGATAGCTTACTAAGTAAAAGGGAATTTGAATCTGAATCCTTACACGTAAAAAAATGTATAGTCCCAACTTATATCTTAATTGGGTATCCAGGTATAGAATTCTATTTTGAAAACAATTTCTCCCGGGAATGTAAAAGGCACCACTTCACTAGTTACCCGGTATCCAGTGCTGCTCCTGAGAAGTCTTATAGCCATCCTTATTCCTGTTCCTTTGTAGGAAACCAGTTTTTTCTTGCTGGAAGCTTTTAGGTTTATCCCTTCATGTGTTCTGAAATTTTACAATAATATATCTTGGCAGTGAATCTATCTATTTTTCTGGGCACTTGGTAGGCCCTTTGATCTGCAGGTTCATGTCTTTTAGTGCTGGGAAATTTACATGGACTATTGCTTTGATAATTCTCTTCCATCTATTTTCTCTTTTAATTGAGTACCAGCTACTGGGTTGATACTTGCATCAACCATAGCTACAATAATGCTATGTAACAAACCAAAACTTGGTGCCTTAAAACATAATTATTCTCATGGATCTGTGCCTGAGAGTCACTGATTTAGGCTGGACTAGGTGGAGTGGCTTATGTTGACTGGGCTTACCCATAGAGCTGGGAGTAGGCTAAGGGATGGTTGATCTGGGACAGAATTGGGTGGAGGAGTTTAGTTTGGCTCCAGATATCTCTCACCCTCATTGTGGGATCAGTGGGCTAGCACAAGTGTGTTCTTCTCATGCAGGTGGCAGAGAAGCAAGAGCCCAATCACATAAGAGGTTTTAAACCTTTGGTCACATTCTCCCAACTAACATCCAGGGGCCCAAAGCAAACACATGGCAGAATCCAAACTCAAGAGACCTCTTTAGAGGGAGAGGTGCAAAATCACATGGCAGAAGGTTTGATATTGAAATGGGTAAAGAATTAGGGCAACCAATGCAATCTACTTTAAATGTTTTTTTTTCCATTTTTCCACATTTGCTATATCAGTCTATATCTTAGAAGGTTTTGTTAATGCTGTTTTACAATATGTGTTGTGGATTTTCTTTCACATTTAAAATTTTCTAGATCTCTTTCTTGTTCTCTAATTGTTTCTTTTCATAATATCCAGTTCCTACTTTATGAATGCAATATATTTTCTATCTCTATTAGAATATTTATTAGAGTTTTTCTGTAAGGTTTTTAAAAAAATTCTTTACATTATTTCTTTTCCCCCAGGGTTGTCCATCCACCTTTGCTGTGCTTGGTCTCCGCCATCTTGGTGGTCTAGCACATAGCATGGGTCTGGGCGTAGACTTGGAGGCAGACTGCCTGGGGCCACAGCTCAGTTCTATGGTTTACTAATCAGATGACTGCACTTGGGCTTGGCCTCTTTCTTCTTTAGAGTCTTTCTCTGTAAAATGGGAACAGAGCTAGTTACCTACCACATAGAATTGCTGGGAGTTCTGAAAAAGTCATCAGGGACAGAACACCTGGCAGCAACCCTAGCACAGGCGCGAAGCCTTAGTTATCAGTTTCTCACATTGACATCTCTTCTCAACTAAATTTGTGGCACAGAAGAGCTGAGTAAAAGCTTTGTGTTTAGTGAGGAAGCTTGTGGACTGTGGACTTCATCATAGAGTGTGGAGTGGGGAGTCTGATCGTACAGTTGGAGAGCATACTGGCATCGTAGGCTGTTTTTTTTTTCCCTACTCTGCACATTTCCCCCCCAATAAAGGTGGCAGGGAGGAGTTATTTGACTTCGTGGGGCAAGGAGCCTGGGGCTCCCAGTGATTTCTGTTTAGACTTCCACTTCCTCCCTGAGTGGAAGCCCAGCCCAGACATCACTCACCTCCATGTGGCTGGTGCCTGAGCTCCTTGGGGGTTGCTATCATGTTAAGGGGTTCTAGGAGAGAAAGGTGATAATGCCATCTTTCACTAGTAGTCAAAGCTGCATCCACAAGTTGCTTGAGCTATAAAATCTCTCGTTCAAATGAAACTTTCCATGGCAGCCAATGTGTAAAGCGGAGGAAAGCAGAACTGCCCTGGTTGGGGTGGGGTGGAGCCTAGAGTCCCCCACTTCCCACACCAGCTTCCCTCTGAGGTGCTGGCTCTCCAGCACTTAGTTTGAGAACCTTGAGATGCAACCACCCCTGCCATCATTTCACAGATGACCAAGCCCAGGCTAAGAGAGGAAAGTGTCTGGAACTTGGCCTCTGATCCCCGGTTCAACCCTCTCCCTTCCATACTTTCTTGCTTCTGAATAGAAGGCATAGTGGTTGACATCCATTTCACTCTTTTTTTAAATAAAAAAATTTATTTATTTACTTATTGGCTGTGTTGGGTCTTTGTTGCTGTGCGCGTGGGTTTTCTCTAGTTGCGGTGAGCCGGGGCTACTCTTCGTTGCGGTGCAAGGCTTCTCATTGTGGTGGCTTCTTTTGTTGCAGAGCATGGGCTCTAGGTGCACGGGCTCCAGTAGTTGGGGGCTCTAGAGAGCAGGCTCAGTAGTTGTGGTGCACGGGCTTAGTTGCTCCGCTGCATGTGGGATCTTCCTGAACCAGGGCTCGAACCTGTGTCCCCTGCATTTGCAGGCGGATTCTTAACCACTGCTCCACCAGGGAAGTCCCATGTCACTCTTTTTAAAAAGTTAAGGATAAAGTCTCAACTTCCTCCACCCAGACTCTTCTGGGTCTAGCTTCTCTGACTCTGTCTTGACATTCTATTTTCATCCCTGCCACCTCTGGGGATAATGACAAGGGGCACATAATTTCTACATGCGGGGGAAAGTAGCTCTACCTTGGATGTCTCCTAAAATATCCTCTTCCCATAATTTGGCCCCCACCAGCCTCTGTGATCTGCATTCCCACTCCTTTTCAGAAGCCCCTGTCCCAGTCAGCAGAGGCTCTGCTCCCTTAACCTGCACCCCCCTACATTTTAATGAGCCGCTCAGGTCAGGAAATCTAACAACCAGCCAGGGTGGAGAACACTGGCAGCCTTCCATTTCATCTCTCCAGGGCAAAATTCTATTTTCTTTCAAGGTTTGGCACAAATGCCACCTTTTCAGAGAAGTCTTGCTTTGAGTAAGTTACTTCATCTCTTGAGCTTCATTTACTCAGCTGTAGAATGGGTGGCATGGAGCCTGCCGTCCTGGGTTTTGGGGAAGATTAAATATGCCGACATGAGACTTGGCACAATGCTGGCCTCACACAAAAGATGTGGCTCAGTAAATGTTAGCAATTATTGTGTGTGCATCTGTTGTAAAAATGTCCCATTCTGTCTTTTGGCATATGTCTAATTTCTCCACTAGATGGGTGGGTCTCTGCTCCGAAGGCACATTAGAATCAGCTGGGGGACTTTTTAAAAACAGGGTTGTTGGGCTTCCTTGGTGGCGCAGTGGTTGGGAGTCCGCCTGCCGATGCAGGGGACGCGGGTTCGTGCCCCGGTCCGGGAGGATCCCGCGTGCCGCGGAGCGGCTGGGCCCGTGAGCTATGGCCGCTGAGCCTGCGCGTCCGGAGCCTGTGCTCCGCGGTGGGAGAGGCCACAGCGGTGAGAAGCCCACGTACCGCAAAAAAAAAAACAAACCACGGTTGCCTGGGCCCCATTTCAGATCAATTGACTATGAATCTTTAGGGATGAGGCCCAGAAGGCAGTATTTTAAAAGCCTCCCAGGCCATGGATTCTATCAGGTAACCACTGTTGAGAATACTGAGTTGGCCATGAGCTGCCTGAGAGCAAAGACCGAGTACTGCCCACTTTTTTTATCTGTGATATTGTAATTTATAATAAGAAATATATCAATGTATATTTGGTGTTTGTCCCATTTCTGGCACAGAGCTCCTAAAACCCTTGGACTTTCCTAGGTGTTGAGGGCACAAAGTCATCTTTTGTTATGCTAGTGAGGTGACTTTTGGAAAGCTCCTAGGTCACCTGAGGATGGGAACTGGTCACTGGAGGAGCCAATCACTTGATTAGAGGGTTGCAACTTTCAGTCCCATCCCAGACCTCCGGGGAGGGAAGAGGGGCTGGAGATTGAGTTCAGTCGCCAGTGGTCGATGATTTAATCAATCGTGCTTATGTAGTGAAGCTTCAGCTGAAAAGGATGGGCTTCAGAGAGCTTCTGGGTTGGTGAGAACTTGCAGATTCATGAAGAATGGCTTGCTCAGGGAGCATGGAAACTCTTCGCCCTTTCCCTGTACCCTGCCCTATGCATCTCTTCCATCTGGCTATTCCTGAGTTATATATCCATTTGTAATAAACCAGTAATATAGTAAGTAAAATGTTTCTCTGAGTTCTGTGAGTCACTCTAGCAAATTAATCGAACCCCAGGAGGGGGGTCTTTGGAAGCTCTAATCTATAGCTGGTCCGTCAGAGGCACAGGTGACAACTAGCAGGGAGTTGGGGTGAGGAGAGGGCCTTGTAGGACTGAGCCCTTAACCTGAGGGATCTGATTCTATCTCCAGGTAGATAGTGTTAGAAGTGAGATGGACTGTAGGCCTCACCAGCTGGTGTGGGAGAGTTGCTTGGCATTGGATGCAGAATCATGACATCATATACGGCACCTTGCATCCAGGATTCCATAGCTGGATGAATGAATGATAGAGTGTAAGAAGCAAAGTCAAAGTTGGAATGAGAGGGTCTTTGTGGACAGGGATCTTGCACTGAGGTTAATCGGGATCAGACCTGGTTGGCTGAAGGGGGCCCAGCCGAGGGCTCTGGAAGCTTGTGTGTGCCTGAGGGTGTGGCTCTGCACCCAGGTCTGGGCTCAAATTTAGGGTGGTCTATGACTCACAAAGTGCTTTCTTTAGACCTCGTTGCTTATCCCATGAATAGGTGCTTTCTTCCTCTTCCTTTTCCTCGTGATCCCATTGGACAGATGAGGAGACTGTGGCCCAGAGACGGCATGACTTACCCAGGGTCTCCCAGTCAGAGAGCTGCAGAGCCAGGACCTGGACCTGTGTCTCCTGACACCTGGTCCTGTGCATGGTCAGGGTTTTCGGAGTGAGGCTCTGAGGCACCAGCACTGGCTTCTGGGAGTGAGTCGTGTCGGTGGGAGGGAGCAGGTAGACAAGTGGGGACCTCCCTGAGAAGTGGGCCCCAGTCCTCTTGGGGACTTGTGGGAGGGGCCATAGGGAAACATCAGCAGTGGTGGAATTCGGGCGCGTGTGTGTACCATCGTATGCCGCTATATGTGTGACTGTGCTGTGTGCTTCCTGCCCCCTGTGTGTCTGCTCTGTGCACTGCACCGTGTGTGCTGTGACATCAGAGGCCTCTCGAGCTCCCCGAAGCCTGCTCCCCCAGCCATCGAGAGACCTGACACCCCCCAAAGTTCAGGGACTCAAGTGACTTCCCCTTCCCAGGAAAGGGCACAGAGGGGAATGTCTTTCCCTGGGGAGGGGTGGTGGCCTGGGCTCCAGTGCCCACGTGGTGATCCTTCTCTGTCCAGCACTGGAAACTTCCTGCTCCCTGGCCCCACTCTCCCCAACTCCTCACCAGTGGCATCTTTCCAGAAAAGCATCCATGTGCAGACGAGGCTGCCTGTAGCTGTCCCGGCCCCGCCCCCCTCTCCCCTTCCCTGCCCTGTGCCCGCTGAGCCTTCCCTTCTGCCAGGGCTCAGCTTCGGCAGGAAATTTCCCTGGGCACCCTTACTCCCGACTGCGTGTTAATTGCTTAGTCTCCAGCCCCCCCATCCACCTCAGAATGGGGGACAGGGTCACCTTGCCACATAATTTCCCCCTGTCCAGTGGGAGTGGGGAGGAGCAGCCAGGAGCAGGGAGCAGAGGCTGCGGGGGGCCCAGGCCAGGAACGTGGCTGCCACATTTCTAGGTATGAAGGGTTAAATACCCAAATCTGGCCCTCACCGCCCCCTTCCTTCTTCCTTTCCTGTATAAATGCACAGAGGACTCATCTCAGGGGTTGAAGGTCCTTGAAAAGAGATGACTCCCAGTTTCTCCAAGACCTGCAGGGAACGTGCCAAGGCTGTTTCAGATCAGGGGAGAGGTCTTTTCCAGAAGACAGCACGCAGTGGAGGGTGATGGCCCAGAGGGGCGTAGACTCACCTGCCTGGAGGCAGGGCAATGGCTTTGGTGGGCCAAGATCTTCCTTGTATTGCCTCTCAATAATGATGTCAAAGCTGTCCATCGCCTCCCTCGAATGAGAGGATCCTCTTTCCTCAAATTCTCCCCCACCCACTCACACTCCCCCGCCCTTGTATCTTCAGGCCTTTTATCCAAGGATAAAAAGGGCTTTTTCCAGCATCCTTGGCCATTCTCTTATTGTGCCGGGGTGTGAAATGAGGCCCAAGGCAAGAATTATTTCTTGCAAGGGCACAGGGTCTTAACTTTCATGCTGACCCTGGGACCATGATGCTGTGTGACCCTGGGCACATAGTTGCTCTTCTCTGAGTTTTGGTTTCTTTACCAATAAAAGAATCCAATACTTCGTAGGCACCCCATGCTCCATCATCATGCATGACAATGGGGTTCTGGGGTTTTCCTGTGCAGGGACTCAGGCCCCCCAGACTATCCAACCACACAGTGAAGGAAGGTTCCAAGGGAGGCTCAGGGGTAATCAGAGGCCTTGGTGGTGACAGGGGCCATGGTGGGAGGAGGAGACAGCTTCTCGAACTTGAACTCCATCTCCAACGACAAACCAGATGGCGCTGGTGAGAACATTGGAGTGACTGAGACAGAACTTCTAAGGAGTGGAGAGACTGCCCAGGCCAGGGCAGGGCCAACCAGACTGTGAGCCCCTGAGGGCATGTCTGGTTCATCTTTGTCCGTCCATTTCTGTCTCCTCAGAGCGGATGCTTGGTGAATGTTTGTTAAACAAATGAATAACTGAACAAAGAAGAGAAGGTAAAGTTGGTTAGCCAACCAAGGGAAGAGGAGATCTTGGGTTGCTGGGCCAAGTGAAAGGAAGGAGAGGAATGAGGGGAAAATGATAAGTTAGGATAAGACTAAGTTATGCTATGATAACAAACAAGCCCCAGATCTCAGTGGCTTGAAAATCAAAGGTTTATTTCTCATTCACATCACATGTCTATATGGACTGGCAGCTCTCGTATAGACTTTTCTTATTATAGTCACTCAAGCACCTAGGATGATGGAGCAGCCGCTGTCTTGGATATCACCAGTCACTTAGAAAGAAGAGAACGGTGGAGGTCTCACACCAGCAATTAAATAGCCTGAAAGTGACACTTTCACTCATACCTCATTGGCCTGAACTAGTCACATGGTTACTTTTGCTCATACCCCATTGGCCAGAACTGGTCACATGATACTTCCAATAGCAGAGGACCAGGAAATACAATCCTACCATGTGCCTGGAAGACAGAGAGATGGAAATACTTGGTGAACAGTCCTAATGAGAGCCATTAAAGAAATGGCTATGGAGAGCCAGAAGGGGAGGGGTGCAGCTGACATTCCAGATCTTTACTGACCCACATCCCAGAGCTCCAAGCCTGTGGATAGTGCTCCTTTGAGATCATAAAGTCATAAACTGGCCCCAGAAGAGAAAGGGAGAAGGCAGTTTGCCTGTAAATTGAATTGTGTACCAGCTCTGTGCCAGGCTGCGCTGAACTCTGGGAATATAAGATGAACACAGCTCCTGCCCTGATGGAGCCAACAATTATATAAGAAACACTGAAGCATGAAATAGCATGAGGATTTGATATCCTAGATCCAAGGTGAAAACTGACCAGAGCAGGAAAGAGGCAGCAGTATGGTCTAGAGCTGCACTTAGTGGTTTCTTCATTTTCTCCTGTTGTTTCAAGGTTGGGGCTGCCCATATAAAGTCATAGTCCTGTGCAGTTACGTGGTGTCTGGTTCCTGCCTCTAACTTCACCCATGCCCTCCAAGATTAGGAGCCTTTGTAATTGGAGCCATTCCTGGGAGAGAACCAAAGACTCACCCTAAAGTCTTAAAAGTGCATTAATGTTGTCTCAGCAGGTTATGTGCGCTTGTTAATGGAAATGTTTCATTTTGATTATATTTTTACAGACATTTTCCTGGGGACATTGTGCTATCCTTGTTCTGAGCTCCCCAATCCAATCAATAAAGAGACTAAAATGAGAGAGAGAGAGAGAGAGAGAGAGAGAGAGAGAGAGAGAGAGAGGGAGAGAAAGGCTGGGAAGATTGGATACCTTCATTTTGTCAAGATGGGTTTACTTTTCAATTATCTGGAGGAAAATCCCTCTCTCAACAAATTTTGGCTTTGTACAATTTGGCTTGAATTAGGAAAATTAGAGGGCTTAGAGTAAAACTTGAGTATCAAAGGTAAGTGAGTGTCAGGAAGGAAGAGAAGGGGAGAACTCACAGACATATGTTCACTTGTGAGCGGCAACTTCACTAAAGGATCATAGCTGCCAGCAGTCGAATCCTTTTATGCCCCCTTGTTGCCTTCAGAATCAAGTCCAAAGTCCTTAGCTTGGATCAAAAGACACCTCATGGTATGTTTTCACCCTGTCTTTCCCTCTAGCTTCCCTTTCCCTTTGACACCACTTGCACCCCAAACTCTAGTTCTAGGCTGCATTTCTTACACTTACCCCAACATGGCTTATATCTCAGTGCCTTTGCTTCTGCTGTTCCCTTGGCCTGGGACACCCTTCCATCACCTACTTGGAAAATCGCTCCTCCTCCTCGTAACCCTGGCTCTCAAGTGACTCTACTCTGTCAGCATCTCCCTAGGTCCCTTCACCACCCATTCCCTGTGTGGTTTCATTTATGGCAGTGCTGTCTCTTGTACAGATTTCCATTACAGTCTTTATCACACCGAATGACAGTCGTTTCCAGGCATGTCTCTCCAACCAGGCTGTAGAATCCTTGAGGGAATGATATTGTCTCATTCCTTTTTCTATCTGTTGTATCAAGCATAAGACTTAGCACGTAGCGGGGGCTTGGTAGACACCTATACAATACATTGAAAGAACGAATGAGTAAATGGATGAACGAATTGGAGAGCATCTGAAGGGGCATTTGATGTAAGCTCCCACTCAAAACCAGAATTCCTTCTATAGCAGGGAGCAACACACTACAGCCCGTGGACTGAATCTGGCCAGATGCCTGTTTGTGTGAATAAGGTTCTAATGGAACACAGCCCTGTCCATTTGTTTACTTATTGCTCATGGTTACTTTTGCAACACAGCAACAGAGTTGAGCAGTTGGGACCATATGGTTCTCAAAGCCTGCAGCATTTCCTGTCAGACTCTTCACAGAAAAGTTTGCCCACCTCTATTCTTTAGCATTGACTCTTAATCATTTTTGGCCTAGAGACATGTTTGAGAATTTGATAAAAATCTTTGAACTTGAAAATATGCTTATACACAGGACATTTTGCATTCAATTTCGTGAGAATCAATGACCCCTTGAATCCCATTCATCAATCTCCTAGAGATCCAGCAACACCAGATTAAAGATTCAGTTGCCAAAGTCTAGTGAGACTGGAACTGAAAAAGTGATGGAGAATGTGGTCTTAGAAATCAAAACTTAAGAACAAAAGAGAGACTGCATTGCCCTGAAACGTCTCAGACATATAGTTGGCCATCTTGCGTACTGTGTCTTCGGCCCCAGGAAACTTACTACCGGGCAGCATATGATGCTATCGCAGAAAGGTACGGTTTGTAAGGAAGCCCATCTCCACGCTCCACTGGGCTCTTGGAATGGGAGCCCACTGGTCCTCTGGGATGTGGAGGCCGTGGTCCAGGGTGCATAAGCTCATTTCCTCAGCTGATGAGGAGAGACAAGGAGAAACCAGAAGGTCGGGGAGAGGCTGCCCATTCTGATCTTCCGAAGGAGAGGCACAGTGGGGGAAGGGCGAGGGAAGGGGGACCTAGAAGAGGAGTCAGGACCATTACAATCCATCGAATCTACCAAACTTTCTTTCTTAAAAACGAAGGGCGGGCGAGGTGGGGGGATGGGAAATGGGTGTGTCTGGCACCTAATGAAGTCCTGAGCAACAGGAAGCGTTAGGCCTCTGCGAAGCAAATTGTGGGCCAAACGAGCTCATCGTTTAGCAGGATTATTAAATTAGCAGATGAAGGAAGCACAGAAGACACTGTGGATCTTGCTCTTAGCGGAGCCCTCAAGAGGGCTGTGCAGATGCTTGCTACGCTCCTTCCATCCGGGGCTGGGGAAGCTGGCGTCCCTTGGATCCCCACTGGGAGGGCCGGGTGGGGGTGACGTGTAATGAACATCTGGGCCGGGTGCTGTCTTGGGGGCTTTAAGTCCACAAACCCATTCAATCTCCACGACAATCGAGGAAAGGTGACTGTTGTCATTTCAGAAGGGAAGATGGGCTCAGAGGGGTGAAGTGCCTCGCCTCAGCTCACAGAGTCAGTGGCAGAGCTCATGGCTGAATCTCCATCTGCCTGAGTCCAAACCCAGTGCCCTTGCCCCAGGGGTAAGGAAAATCTCCCTGCCAGGAGCTCTCAGGTGTGACTTTGAAATGGAGCAAAGGGACATGAAAAAACAGTCGGGTAAGAGACAAGAGCTGGAGTCGGGCAGGGAGGGCTGAGTCCGGGATAGGAGGAGAAGCCAGGGGAAGCCGGCTTCCAGCAGCAGGGCTGATTCTAACCGCTGTTTTTAGGAAGATGTGATGAATGGACATGTGTTCAGAGAAACGAAAGAGCATAGAATCCGGGCCACGTGGGGAATAGTTAAGTCAACAACCACTCTGTCGCTTGCTCAAAGTATTCACAGTCCTGTCCTGGAGGATGCCCGTGACTCCTGTGGTCTCAGTGGGTTGGTTGGGTCAGTGGTATCCCACACAAAGGCAAGGAGAGCTTTCTAAGGATGGAGGTGTCCAGCCTTGTAGGGAGTGAGCTTCCCATCACTGGAGACATTCCAGGAGCCGACATAACTTGGGAGGAGAGTCTGACTCTGGGTAAGACAAAAGATTGGCTAAAGGCCCTCCTAGCACGACAATTCTCTATCTTCAAACTCAAGCTCGAGGAAGAATATCCCAACAGCAAAGCTCTCCAGAGATTCCTGCAGAAATCTGACAGTGGAGAGGGAGAATCTGTATTTGTTTCTGACATCTGCTAGTGACTCACTGTGGGCGTGAAGACAGAGGAGAGGCACTTAGTGACCCCTGGAGACACCCTCTAGTCTGAGGATTGCTTCTAGGCAGCAAGGTGACTGACAGGCCTTTCCAAATCCTCCCAGCATGGGGGGCGGGCCTTCACTTGCAGAGAACCTTTTCTAGCAGTGAGAACCAACCCATCAAAAATAAGAGAGAAGAGCCAAGGCAAGGGAGGAGGTGACTGAGCAGGGACGATGGCCCAAGCCACCTGCTTACAAACCTTCCTTAAACTCCTAGTGTGTGCCAGAGTCCCAGACAGACAGAAATGAGCCGTGGGAAGCCGGAGTGCTGTGGGCAAGCTGAGGCATGGTCACCAACCTCTCTCATAAAAGCTGGATGGATGGAGCCAGGGGGGAAAAGGAGACCAGGCAAGGAGGTGGGTTTGCTCAGAACCACAAGAGACCACATCTATCTGGGGCATCTCTGGTTATGAATCAGCGGTCTTTGTAACTCTGGAAAGGATTTGGCTGGAGGGAGATAGAGGAAAAATGGTGCAAGAACGGGGAGAGATGGGGGATGGGCGGATGGGGAGATGGGGGAAAAGCCAGGAAGCCAGAAGTGGCCAGATTTTGTAGGGTTTTGAATGCCAGTCTGAGTTCTTTTTTTAAAAAATTAATTAATTTTTGGCTGCGTTGGGTCCTCGCTGCTGCACGCGGGCTTTCTCTAGTTGCGGCGAGCGGGGGCTACTCTTCGTTGCGGTGCGCGGGCTTCTCATTGCAGTGGCTTCTCTTGCTGTGGAGCACGGGCTCCAGGCTTGCAGGCTTCAGTGTTGTAGCTCGCCAGCTCTAGAGCCCAGGCTCAGTAGTTGTGGCGCACGGGCTTAGTTGCTCCCCGGCATGTGGAATCTTCCCGGACCAGGGTTCGAACCCAGGTTCCCTGCACTAGCAGGTGGATTCTTAACCACTGTGCCACCAGGGAAGCCCCAGTCTGAGTTCTTGATGCTGGAGGCAGCTAGGTACCGTTGAAACTTTCCACATGGGAGAGGATCAAGACGAGGATTGTGTGGCTGCCATGTGGAGGCTGGATGGAGGGAATGAGACTGGAGGCCCGGAGGCCAGGGAGGGGGTCATTCCAGAATCCAGGGATATTGGCAGCCCAGGTGCGTTGCTAAGAAGAGCTGGTTAAGTGCAAAAAGTTCTGTGCATGTGTGAGCACACCTCCAAGTGAATGTATATTTCTTTGCTCACATTTGGGTGGGAACATGTTTATGTGTATCTGTTTGCCAGTGTGCCTCAGGGTGTGTATTTGTCTTGCTGTGGAGGGGTATGCATGTATGCGTGCCTGCCCCAGGAATCCTGAGGCTTTGATTCTGCACGCACGTGTGTGTGTGCGTGTGTGTGTGTGTGTGTGTGTGCGCTCACGCGCACATCATGCCCAGGAAGAGAGGCGGCACCAGTAAATCCTGCTTTCAGGCTTTGGGAACAAGTCAAGCAGACAAATATTGCCATGGCCCTGAGACCAGGCTCCATCCACCTGAATTCCCTCTCTGGAACTCCTGCCACTACCCCTTATAACTACATGGACACTCCACAGAAGACACCATGGGATGGGCTGCATCCATCTCATGAGGGCCTCCCCACCAGCACTCGGCTCGTTACCACCTCCCACTCCTGCCCGTGGGCCCTTAGATGACTTAGTAGCTGCCTTGACCTGGATGGGTGATGCCAGTCCTTCCTGCTTCTTTGGCAGAGGGGTAGGGGGGTACTACGGGTGAAGTTCCTTGTTGAAGGACAGACGCGGTCCCCTCCCCACCCCACAAGGCTCACCCTACATTGCATCCAGGATTTCCTGAATGTTCTCACCTGAGTCAAAGCCACATTGATCCTGCCATTCCTGGGACCTGAGCCAAGAGGCACTTACTCTGCAGGCAGCCTTTAAAGGGGGTAAGAGGCCTCACCCGGGCTGCGGGCTGCAAGGCCCCAATCCTGGCCCAGCTCTTGACCCACTAGGTGACCTGGGGCTGGAATCTCTTTTAGCCTCGGTGTTTGCCTGTGTAGAATGGGGCCAGGCTGTCTTGCCTGAATTCCAGTCGTGGTGTTGGGATTGTTATCCATGGTGCTGACATGCAGAGGCCTGTGGCAAACCCTTTATCCAGACGCGCGATGCTAAATTTCGCTACTGGTTCCCCGCAATGAAAAAAAACCCCACTTTGCAGTGTGGGCCAATTTCTCTGGCGTAAATACTGCCACCATGACTGATTTCAATCCACTAACATGGAGCCACTGGACATGGAGACAAGAAGCGATGTGCACAATCGGTTCTTGTGAGCTGGTAGGAATTGGCTCCAGCACACCCCTGCCTTTACCCTAAACAACCAATGACAGCCCAGTCAGAGGGAGAATCGAAATCAAGTTCAGGCAGGTTAATCAAGTTTGGCAAAATGTCCAGCTACCGCCTGCCGATGCAGGGGACACGGGTTCGTGCCCTGGTCCAGGAAGACCCCACGTGCCGCGGAGCAGCTGGGCCCGTGAGCCGTGGCCACTGAGCCTGCGCGTCCGGAGCCTGTGCTCTGCAACGGGAGAGGCCACAACGGTGAGAGGCCCACGTACCGCAAAAAAAAAAAAAAAAAAAAAAAAGTCCAGCTAGAGTGCCAAGCACTGGGTTTGAGTAACAGATGAGGTCGTAAAGTGAAAAAAAAAAAAGGAGTCAGGAAGTTAGGTACCAGGAGGATGAGAAACAGGCTGGAAAGCGTGATGGGCAAGGAGGTGACAGGGCAAGTGGTTCGAGATGGAAACGGCAATGTGCTAAGGGATGCATGGCTGGCCCAGAGTGGCCAGAATAGAACATTGCCTCCTGCCGTTCTCAAGCCTGGGAGAGCGAGGAGGGTGCACGTGATGATGCGGGAGCTGAGAATATAGGCAGGTGTTTCCTGAGCTCCAGGGATTACGTCTGAGCAGGCTGAGCTGGGAAAGGGCAAATCCAATTCTGTAATTGTTGGCGCATCAATTCTGGTGACGGTCCCAGAAGGGTGATGCCAAGAGCCCGTGGAGGAGGGATGCCCGGCTGACATCATCCACTATTTCCGGACCAATTCACAGCTTCCTCCAGTGAGAACTTCCTTCAGCACGTAAATCACCCTGGTCTTCTCATGACCGCCTCATTTTCCCGAGAAAACAGAGGGAACCCACGCACGTGGGCGTCCTCTGGAGAGGGCGCTGGGTGTGGAGAGAAGAGTGTGATCCTGAAGTCGTGCAGACACGGGTTCAAATCTCGCCTCTGCCCCTTGTTGGCTGATGGGCTTTGGGTGAGTCATTTCTCTTCTCTGACACTCCATTCCCTCGAATGGGCTAATAATATCTGGGAGTGCTAGAAGCGTGATTAAGTGAGACGGGAGTTGTGAGGCGCTGGCACAGGACCTGCTCATTGCAACACCAAATCTCTCTCACTCCCTTTTTGTTTGTTGGTTGGTTTTCCTCTCTTAGAGAATAAGTTTCCAGTGATCAATTGGTGGAAGCTTCCAGAAGGAGATGTAGCCTCCCTTTCTAGCCTCTTCCTGGGCTGTGCAGTGCGTGGTTCACAGGGCGGAGGTGGAGGGCTGCCTCTGGGAGGGTAGAGAAGGTGGAGCAGCGGGGGCTGAATTTGTTCTCCCGGGCTTGGGGATCTGGGTGTGAGGGAAACAAGCTCTCTCCCCACAGAGCTCAGACTTCTCCTTAGGAACTTTGGGCCAGGCAGGGCTCAGAGACAGGGAGAGCAGCCTGGGACCTCAGTGGTGCAATGCCTGTTTCCCAAGCAGACGTACTTGCCCTTCTGTTACCTGTCCCCATGTCTGCTCTATGCCTGGCTCTCCGTCTTTCTGTCCATCGGGCTCTGGAGACAGACTGTTAGACTAGTCCCTGCCTGTGGCACGCATTTCTGCAGAAGCCCGCCTGACTTCCTGTCCATCTGTCAGTCCGCTTGCGATCCGCCTTCCCATCGCTCTGATTGCAGCTGACTGTCTTGCACCTGGGCTTCATTTTATGATGTCTGAGTGACAGAGAGGTGATAAATGAGAGTGAGAGACAGTGACAGACGGGGGCGCACATAGGGGGGATGGAACACATGCGTACACAGATTCACGGTTGGTGGTCCTCTTTGAGACAGGGTCACTCCAGGTCTCCCCAACCCCAGAGGGGCGTCCGGAGCACCATCCATCTCACCTCCAAGCACCGTCTGTCTGCCTTCCTGACTGCAGATGGAGGAGGAGGGACAGTCCCCATGGCAACCGACGGAGAGGCGCTTTTCAGCTTGAGAAGAACCTTTGTAACAGTGGAACAGTCCGGTAAAGAAAATGGGCTGTTAGTAAGGTAGTGACCTCCCTGTCACTGAAGTTGTTCCATTACAGGCTGGCCACTCACCTGTCAGGGCTGCTATGGTGGGTATTCTTGAGTAAGAAGTGGGGTGAGTCAGGCTGGGGTGATCGAGATGGACCGACCTTTAAGATAACTATTTCCATCACTAATCCAAGTCAAGCACGTTACATAGCGCCTGGCAGATAGTAGGTGCTCAAAACCAGAACTGTTATTTGGAGGGAGGTTGGACTAAGTGACCTCAAGGCCCAATCCCACAGCCTTCGAGATGGAGAAAGATGAAAGGCCAATTAGTGGCAACAGGTTATGAATATACAGGAGCTGTGAACTTGGGATAATAAAGGACTTCCCAGAATAGAAATGTCTCCATCTCCCTCACCCTGATGTGCATGGCTTCTGCTGGCTTCCCTCCCCTTTTCTGACTCAATTTCAATTTCAATGTCAATGTCAATAACTTCCCTGGCACGGCAAGCAGCGCTTGTTTGCCAGAATGAATTGGAACATTGAGTTTCTCCGACCAGCTTGTCCAGCCAGTGTCGTCTCCTCCCAGGCCTTCCAGGCCCTTCCTTTGCACATGTCTCATCCTCTGTGCCCTTTCAGGAGACTTATTTTTACCTTCCCCAGCTGTTATTTGAAAAAAGATACACTCTCTCGTTTGATCAAGATGTTCCAAGAACAATGGCACACGGGGCATCGGCTCTCCATGCAAAGTGCCAGGATGAGAGGGGAAAGAAGGCTTAGCCCCTCTCCTTTGAGATGCCAGCTGCGTGGGGAGGCAGAGGAGAGTCGACAACTCCAGTGAGGTGGAGTGGGGAGGGGGCTCTGGGAGCACAGAGGAGGGGCCTCTGAGACAAGGTGAGGGTAGAGAGAGGTGGAGGGGTGGGGGCAGCTTCCTGGAAGAGGCAGAGTGGGAGGGACTTCTGAAGGGTACTTGGAGGGCAGACCACGGAGTTCCTTCCCTCACAGGTCAGCCATGGCTGGAATGTCACCATGATAACAACCCCTTTTACATGAGCCATAAAAACTATTGGCCCTGCACAGTGCTGGCAGTGGTGACATCCTCTGGAAAGGGAGGGTGTGACACGGAGGAGTGGGAAGTGGTTAAAAGGGACCCAGGTGGATAATGCCTGAGGGATAAAGTCCTGGAGGCTGGGCATGGGGGTGCGTGGGCGGCCCATCAGTGAGCGCTGATTTGGACTTGATGCCCTCTATCATAGGGAGAGGGGGCTGGGAGGGAGTGGAACAAGGGTGCTGGGAGGCCACTGGGTGCAGACACACCATCTGAGATGCTCGGGCTCAGAGATAGAAACAGAGGGATCCTGGCTGAGGAGGGAGCAGCCCTGGAGTGTGGAGATGAATAGGTGATGGGGTGGGCGACGCTGGCTTTGCCAACTTGACATCCCTGCCCAGCGCTAACCCAAGGTCACCTGTTGCCGCCACCATGGGGAGCCACGGGTCAGGGAGCCAGACAGACAGGGCTGGACCAACTATGCCAGGAAGCCTCCATGAGCAGGACATTAACCCTCATCCTCCTCTCCTCTCCCCCACCAGAATGCCGTGAATACTAATGGAAACAGATGGCTCCCTTCCATGCCACCGCCAAGAGGAGGGGTGGCTAGGGCAAAATTCCCCTGCAACAGAGAGGAGCCACCGCGCTGACTCTAGCTATCTTTCCATAGCCTTTGGCCAAGCAGAGAAGAGCCCTGGGGATGGACAGCCCTGGGCAAGATTGACAAAGGCTCAGAGACTCCAGGGGGTCTGCTTGGGACTCGGGTGGATTTTCCATGGGGTTATGCTGAACCAGTAGAAGCAAACTCTTCTCCAGCAGTGCCCCAATCCTGTAGGTTCTTGGGGACCACTCAGCTGTTGGGGGAGGAGGGGAGCCGTGGTGGAATGAGGCCCCTGAAAGTGTGGTTCCAATTCTGTTACTGGGGAACTTTGGGCAAATTCCTTCTATTTTCATAGCCTCACTCAACTCTTCAGTAAGATGAGAGGAATGGACCAGATTGAGGGTTTACAAAGAGGGTTCCTTAGAAGTCTATTCCCGTAAGATGTTGAGGGGAAAAGAAGTTTGGAAGAATGTGCTTTCCATCCTCCAATATACATTATAAACTCTGCAAAGCTCTGTAAGCACAGAAACCTGTTCAACTTTGACCAGGCGTTTCCCAAACAGGCCCTGCTTTCTCAAACGGCCCATTTTCATCCCAAGGAAGGCATGAGCCCTGTGACATAGTTTGGAAAACAGTGGACTAAACGCACTTCTGCAAAATTCCCTCCAGTCCTGAAGGTCTTTGTTTCTCTAAGGAAAGTGGGAGGGGTGGGGAGGAGAGAGAAAATGACATTGAAAGCTCTTCCCATGTGTCATCTCGTGTGACCACCCTCCGCCCCACCAGCTACATCATGGTGTGGGTGTGAGTTCCCGCACTGGCAGATGAGGGCAGTGAGGCCTGCACTGATTTCAGGGAGAAGGGGAAGCTTCCTCCCAGCCTGCTGCGTGCAGGAAGGTGAGAAAATCCTGCTTGGAGGTGTGGCTTGGAGGGCAAGGCTCCCCTTCCAGCAGTCTCAGACTCTCTCTAGCCTCCACCCGCCCCATTCAGGGTTGCCCCCTGCCCTACCCTTTTCTTGGGGGAGGTCTTTGGACAGCATTATGGGCCGAGTACAAGGAAAGCCAAGGGCTGGGGTAAGCCGCCTACATATAACTGACAAAGCTAACTCCCAAGATTTCAATCCACATAGGGCGGGCCCTGAGCAGAAGCGTAAAGCCGCCAGTGTGGGTCTGTGTGATGTAGTGAAAAGAAACTGAACTTTGGAGCTAAACAGACCAGGGTTCAAATCCTGCCACGAAGACCCTTAACTAACCCTACTTAACTGATGTCTAGATGAACTACCGCTATTCCCTCTGGAAAACCTGCCAACGACAGCCGGTGGCACTTGGGATGCCTGGCTGTCAGACAACTCCTTTCTTGTTTGCCTGTGTTGTGTGTGTTTCCAAACCTGTTTATGTCAGTTGCACTTGTCACTGTAAACAGATAATTGAATCAAGTGTAAACCAAGCCAATGAAATACAAGTGGAGAAAGGAGTTATGCTTTTATGGTAATTAATTTAATGCTCTGGGAAGGATGCTAAAAAGTTGCTGTTGAGTTATGTGTGGCCGAGACTCTACAAGATTTGAAGAATCAACCCCATACAAGGAGGTCTGTGTACTTTGATTAGTCTTGCAGGGAATCAAAACCAGAAATCTCTTAGGTGATATTTATGTGGTCTCCATTATGTGTGATCCCAGGAAGCCAATTCACCTTTCTGAACTTTGTTTTTCTTGGCTTTAAAAGAAATAAAAGGAATCCAAATAGGAAAAGAAGAAGTAAAACCATCACTGTTTGCACATGACATGATACTATACATAGAGAATCCTAAAGATGCTACCAGAAAACTACTAGAGCTCATCGATGAATTTGGTAAAGTAGCAGGATACAAAATTAATGCACAGAAATCTCTTGCATTCCTATACACTAATGATGAAAAATCTGAAAGAGAAGTTAATGAAACACTCCCATTTACCACTGCAACAAAAAGAAACCTATAAGACACTGATGAAAGAATTAAAGATGGTACAAACAGATGGAGAGATATACTACGTTCTTGGATTGGAAGAATCAACATTGTGAAAATGACTCTACTACCCAAAGCAATCTACAGATTCAGTGCAATCCCTATCAAACTACCAATGGCATTTTTCACAGAACTAGAACAAAAAATTTCACAATTTGTATGGAAACACAAAAGACCCTGAATAGCCAAAGTAATCTTGAGGAAGAAAAACGGAGCTGGAGGAATCAGGCTCCCTGACTTCAGACTATACTACAAAGCTACAGTAGAAAAAAAAACAACCACATGGGGACTTCCGGGAAGACGGCGGAAGAGTAAGACGCGGAGATTACCTTCCTCCCCACAGATACACCAGAAATACATCTACATGTGGAACAACTCCTACAGAACACCTACTGAACGCTGGCAGAAGACCTCAGACCTCCCAAAAGGCAAGAAACCCCCCACGTACCTGGGTAGGGCAAAAGAAAAAAATAAACAGAGACAAAAGGATAGGGACGGGTCCTGCACCAGCGGGAGGGAGCTGTGAAGGAGGAAAAGTGTCCACACACTAGGAAGCCCCTTCGCGGGCAGAGACTGCGGGTGGCGGAGGGGGAAGCTTCGGAGCCGCGGAGGAGAGCACAGCAACAGGGGTGCGGAGGGCAAAGCGGAGAGATTCCTGCACAGAGGATCAGGGCCGACCGCCACTCACCAGCCGAGAGGCTTGTCTGCTCACCCGCCGGGGCAGGCGGGGCTGCGAGCTGAGGCTCGGGCTTCGGTCGGAGCGCTGGGAGAGGACTGGGGTTGGCGGCGTGAACACAGCCTGCCGGGGGTTAGTGCGCCACGGCTAGCCGGGAGGGAGTCCGGGGAAAAGTCTGGACCTGCCGAAGAGGCAAGAGACTTTTTCTTCCCTCTTTATTTCCTGGTGCGCGAGAAGAGGGGATTAAGAACGCTGCTTAAAGGAGCTCTAGAGACGGGCGCGAGCCGCGGCTAAAGGTGCGGACCCCAGAGACAGACATGAGACGCTAAGGCCGCTGCTGCCACCACCAAGAAGCCTGTGTGCGAACACAGGTCACTATCCACGCCCCCCTTCCAGGGAGCCTTGCAGCCCGCCGCTGCCAGGGTCCCGGGATCCAGGGACAACTCCCCCGGGAGAACGACGGTGCGCCTCAGGCTGGCGCAACGTCACTCCGGCCTCTGCCGCCGCAGGCTCGCCCTGCACTCCGTGACCCTCCCTGCCTCCGGTCTGAGTGAGCCAGAGCCTCCGAATCAGCGGCTCCTTTAACCCTGTCCTGTCTGAGCAAAGAACAGACGCCCTCCGGTGACCTACACGCACAGGCGGGGCCAAATCCAAAGCTGAACCCCTGGGAGCTGTGAGAACAAAGAAGAGAAAGGGAAATCTCTCCCAGCAGCCTCAGAAGCAGCGGATTAAAGCTCCACAATCAACTTGATGTACCCTGCATCTGTGGAATACATGAATAGACAACGAATCATCCCAAATTAAGGAGCCGTGTGGATGAAAGGCTCTTGGTGCTGCAGCCAGGAGTTAGTGTTGTGCCTCTGAGATGGGAGAGCCAACTTCAGGACACTGGTCCACAAGAGGCCTCCCAGCTGCACATAATAGCAAATGGCGAAAATCTCCCAGAGATCTCCATCTCAACGCCAGCACCCAGCTTCACTCAACGACCAGCAAGCTACAGTGCTGGACATCCTATGCCAAACAACTAGCAAGACAGGAACACAACCCCACCCATTAGCAGAGAGGCTGCCCAAAATCATAATAAGTCTACAGACACCCCAAAACACACCACCAGACGTGGACCTGCCCCCAGAAAGACAAGATCCAGCCTCATCCACCAGAACACAGGCACTAGTACCCTCCACCAGGAAGCCTACACAACCCACTGAACCAACCTTAGCCACTGGGGGCAGACACTAAAAACAACAGGAACTAAGAACCTTCAGCCTGCAAAAAGGAGACCCCAAGCACAGTAATGTAAGCAAAATGAAAAGATAGAAAAACACACAGCAGATGAAGGAGCAAGATAAAAACCCACCAGACCTAACAAATGAAGAGGAAATAGGCAGTCTACCTGAAAAAGAATTCAGAATAATGATAGTAAAGATGATCCAAAATCTTGGAAATAGAATAGACAAAATGCAAGAAACATTTAACAAGAACCTAGAAGAACTAAAGATGAAACAAACAATGATGAACAACACAATAAATGAAATGAAAAATACTCTAGATGGGATCAATAGCAGAATAACTGAGGCAGAAGAACGGATAAGTGACCTGGAAGATAAAATAGTGGAAATAACTAATGCAGAGCAGAATAAAGAAAAAAGAATGAAAAGAACTGAGGACAGTCTCAGAGACCTCTGGGACAACATTAAACACACCAACATTCGAATTATAGGGGTTCCAGAAGAAGAAGAGAAAAAGAAAGGGACTGAGGAAATATTTGAAGAGATTATAGTTGAAAACTTCCCTAATATGGGAAAGGAAATAGTTAATCAAGGCCAGGAAGCACAGAGAGTCCCATACAGGATAAATCCAAGGAGAAATATGCCAAGACACATATTAATCAAACTGTCAAAAATTAAATACAAAGAAAGCATATTAAAAGCAGCAAGGGAAAAACAACAAATAACACACAAGGGAATCCCCACAAGGTTAACAGCTGATCTTTCAGCAGAAACTCTGCAAGCCAGAAGGGAGTGGCAGGACATATTTAAAGTGATGAAGGAGAAAAACCTGCAACCAAGATTACTCTACCCAGCAAGGATCTCATTCAGATTTGATGGAGAAATTAAAACCTTTACAGACAAGCAAAAGCTGAGAGAGTTCAGCACCACCAAACCAGCTCTACAACAACTGCTAAAGGAACTTCTGTAGGCAAGAAACACAAGAGAAGGAAAAGACCTACAATAACGAACCCAAAACAATTAAGAAAATGGGAATGGGAACATACATATCGATAATTACCTTAAATGTAAATGGACTAAATGCTCCCACCAAAAGACACAGATTGGCTGAATGGATACAAAAACAAGACACATATATTTGCTGTCTACAAGAGACCCACTTCAGACCTAGAGACACATACAGACTGAAAGTAAGGGGATGGAAAAAGGTATTCCATGCAAATGGAAACAAAAAGAAAGCTGGAGTAGCAATTCTCATATCAGACAAAATAGACTTTAAAATAAAGACTATTAGAAGAGACAAAGAAGGACACTACATAACGATCAAGGGATTGATCCAAGAAGAAGATATAACAATTGTAAATATTTATGCACCCAACATAGGAGCACCTTAATACATAAGGCAAATACTAACAGCCATAAAAGGGGAAATCAACAGTAACACATTCATAGTAGGGGACTTTACCACCCCACTTTCACCAATGGACCGATCATCCAAAATGAAAATAAATAAGGAAACACAAGCTTTAAATGATACATTAAACAAGATGGACTTAATTGATATTTATAGGACATTCCATCCAAAAACAACAGAATACACATTTTTCTCGAGTGCTCATGGAACATTCTCCAGGATAGATCATATCTTGGGTCACAAATCAAGCCTTGGTTAATTTAAGAAAATTGAAATTGTATCAAGTATCTTTTCCGACCACAATGCTATGAGACTAGATATCAATTACAGGAAAAGATCTGTAAAAAATACAAACACATGGAGGCTAAACAATACACTACTTAATAATTAAGTGATCACTGAAGAAATCAAAGAGGAAATCAAAAAATGCCTAGAAACAAATGACAATGGAGACACGACGACTCAAAAATCTATGGGATGCAGCAAAAGCAGTTCCAAGAGGGAAGTTTATAGCAATACAATCCTACCTTAAGAAACAGGAAACATCTCGAATAAACAACCTAACCTTGCACCTCAAGCAATTAGAGAAAGAAGAACAAAAAACCCCCAAAGTTAGCAGAAGGAAAGAAATCATAAAAATCTGATCAGAAATAAATGAAAAAGAAATGAAGGAAACGATAGCAAAGATCAATAAAACTAAAAGCTGGTTCTTTGAAAGGACAAACAAAATTGATAAACCATTAGCCAGACTCATCAAGAAAAAAAGGGAGAAGACTGAAATCAATAGAATTAGAAATGAAAAAGGAGAAGTAACAACTGACACTGCAGAAATACAAAAGATCATGAGAGATTACTACAAGCAACTCTATGCCAATAAAATGGACAACCTGGAAGAAATGGACAAATTCTTAGAAAGGCACAACCTGCCAAGACTGAATCAGGAAGAAATAGAAAATATGAACAGACCAATCACAAGCACTGAAATTGAAACTGTGATTAAAAATCTTCTAACAAGCAAAAGCCCAGGACCAGATGGCTTCACAGGCGAATTCTATCAAACATAGAGCTATCACCTATCCTTCTCAAACTCTTCCAAAATATAGCAGAGGGAGGAACACACACCAACTCATTCTACGAGGCCACCATCACCCTGATACCAAAACCAGACAAGGATGTCACAAAGAAAGAAAACTACAGGCCAATATCACTGATGAACATAAATGCAAAAATCCTCAACAAAATACTAGCAAACAGAATCCAACAGCACATTAAACGGATCATACACCATGATCAAGTGGGGTTTATTCCAGGAATGCAAGGATTCTTCAATATATGCAAATCAATCAACGTGATACACCATATTAACAAATTGAAGGAGAAAAACCATATGATCATCTCAATAGATGCAGAGAAAGCTTTTGACAAAATTCAACACCCATTTATGATAAAAACCCTGCAGAAAATAGGCATAGAGGGAACTTTCCTCAACATAATAAAGGCCATATATGACAAACCCACAGCCAACATCGTCCTCAATGGTGAAAAACTGAAAGCATTTCCACTAAGATCAGGAACAAGACAAGGTTGCCCACTCTCACCACTCTTATTCAACATAGTTTTGGAAGTTTTAGCCACAGCAATCAGAGAAGAAAAGGAAATAAAAGGAATCCAAATCGGAAAAGAAGAAGTAAAGCTGTCACTATTTGCAGATGACATGATACTATACATAGAGAATCCTAAAGATGCTACCAGAAAACTACTAGAGCTAATCAATGAATTTGGTAAAGTAGCAGTATTCAAAATTAATGCACAGAAACCTCTGGCATTCCTATACACTAAGGATGAAAAATCTGAAAGTGAAATCAAGAAAACACTCCCATTTACCATTGCAACAAAAAGAATAAAATATCTAGGAATAAACCTACCTAAGGAGACAAAAGACCTGTATGCAGAAAATTATAAGACACTGATGAAAGAAATTAAAGATGATACAAATAGATGGAGAGATATACCATGTTCTTGGATTGGGAGAATCAACATTGTGAAAATGACTCTACCACCCAAAGCAATCTACAGATTCAATGCAATCCCTATCAAACTACCACTGGCATTTTTCACAGAACTAGAACAAAAAATTTCACAATTTGTATGGAAACACAAAAGACCCCGAATAGACAAAGCAGTCTTGAGAACAAAAAACGTAGCTGGAGGAATCAGGCTTCCTGACTTCAGACTATACTACAAAGCTACAGTAATCAAGACAGTATGGTACTGGCACAAAAACAGAAATATAGATCAATGGAACAGGATAGAAAGCCCAGAGATAAACCCACGCACATATGGTCACCTTATCTTTGATAAAGGAGGCAGGAATGTACATGGAGAAAGGACAGCCTCTTCAGTAAGTGGTGCTGGGGAAACTGGACAGGTACATGTAAAAGTATGAGATTAGGTCACTCCCTAACACCATACACAAAAATAAGCTCAAAATGGATTAAAGACCTAAATGTAAGGCCAGAAACTATCAAACTCTTAGAGGAAAACATAGGCAGGACACTCTATGACATAAATCACAGCAAGGTCCTTTTTGACCCACCTCCTAGAGAAATAGAAATAAAAACAAAAATAAATGGGACCTAATGAAACTTAAAAGCTTTTGCGCAGCAAAGGGAACCATAAACAAGACCAAAAGACAACCCTCAGAATGGGAGAAAATATTTGCAAATGAAGCAACTGACAAAGGATTAATCTCCAAAATTTATAAGCAGCTCATGCAGCTTAATAACAAAAAAACAAACAACCCAATCCAAAAATGGGCAGAAGACCTAAATAGACGTTTCTCCAAAGAAGATATACAGACTGCCAACAAACACATGAAAGAATGCTCAACACCACTAATCATTAGAGAAATGCAAATCAAAACTACAATGAGATATCATCTCACACCAGTCAGAATGGCCATCATCAAAAAATCTAGAAACAATAAATGCTGGAGAGGGTGTGGAGAAAAGGGAACCCTCTTACACTGTTGGTGGGAATGTAAATTGATACAGCCACTGTGGAGAACAGTATGCAGGTTCCTTAAAAAACTACAAATAGAATTACCATATGACCCAGCAATCCCACTACTGGGCATATACCCTGAGAAAACCAAAATTCAAAAAGAGTCATGTACCAAAATGTTCATTGCAGCTCTATTTACAATAGCCCGGAGATGGAAACAACCTAAGTGTCCATCATCGGATGAATGGATAAAGAAGATGTGGCACATATATACAATGGAATATCACTCAACCATAAAAAGAAACGAAATTGAGCTATTTGTAATGAGGTGGATAGACCTAGAGCCTGTCATACAGAGTGAAGTAAGTCAGAAAGAGAAAGACAAATACCTTATGCTAACACATATATATGGAATTTAAGAAAAAAAAATGTCATGAAAAACCTAGGGGTGAAACAGGAATAAAGACACAGACTTACTAGAGAATGGACTTGAGGATATGGGGAGGGGGAAGGGTAAACTGTGACAAAGCGAGAGAAAGGCATGGACATATATACACTACCAAACGTAAGGTAGATAGCTAGTGGGAAGCAGCCGCATAGCACAGGGAGATCAGGTCGGTGCTTTGTGACCGCCTGGAGGGGTGCGATAGGGAGGGTGGGAGGGAGGGAGACGGAAGCGGGAAGAGATATGGGAACATATGTGTATATATAACTGATTCATTTTGTTGTGAAGCTGAAACTAACATACCATTGTAAAGCAATTATACTCCAATAAAGATGTTAAAATGAAAAAAAAAAGCTACAGTAAACAAGACAATATGGTACTGGCACAAAAACAGAAATATAGATCAATGGAACAGGATAGAAAGCCCAGAGATAAACCTACGCACATATGGTCACCTTATCTTTGATAAAGGAGGCAAGAATATACAATGGAGAAAATACAGCCTCTTCAATAAGTGGTGCCTGGAAAACTGGACAGCTACCTGTAAAAGAATGAAATTAGAACATTTCCTAACACCATACACAAAAATAAACTCAAAATGGATTAAAGACCTAAATGTAAGGCCAGACACTATAAAACTCTTAGAGGAAAACATAGGCAGAACACTCTTTGACATAAATCTCAGCAAGATCTTTTTTGACCCACCTCCTAGAGAAATGGAAACAAAAATAAAACAAAACAAAACCCAAATGGGACCTAATGAAACTTAAAAGCTTTTGCACAGCAAAGGAAACGATAAACAAGATGAAAAGACAACTCTCAGAATGGGAGAAAATATTTGCAAATGAAGCAACTGACAAAGGATTAATCTCCAAAATATACAAGCAGCTCATGCCTCTCAATATCAAAAAAACAAACAACCCAATCCAAAAATGGGTAGAAGGCCTAAATAGACATTTCTCGAAGAAGATACACAGATTGCCAACAAACTCATGAAAGAATGCTCAACACCACTAATCATTCGAGAAATGCAAATCAAAACTACAATGAGGTATCACCTCACACTGGTCAGAAGGGCCATCATCAAAAAATCTACAAACAATAAATGCTGGAGAGAGTGTGGAGAAAAGAAACCCTTTTGCACTGTTGGTGGGAATGTAAATTGATACAGCCATTATGGAGAACAGTATGGAGGTTCCTTAAAAAACTAAAAATAGATATACCATATGACCCAGCAATCCCACTACTGGGCATATACCCTGAGAAAACCATAATTCGAAAAGAGTCATGTACCACAATGTTCATTGCAGCACTATTTACAATAGCCAGGATATGGAAATAGCCTAAGTGTCCATCGACAGATGAATGGATAAAGATGTGGCACATATATACAATGGAATATTACTCAGCCACAAAAAGAAACGAAATTGAGTTATTTGTAGTGAGGTGGATGGACCTAGAGTCTGTCATACAGAGTGAAGTAAGTCAGAAAGAGAAAAACAAATACCGTATGCTAACACATATATATGGAATCTAAAAAAAAAAATGTTTCTGATGAACCTAGGGGTATGACAGGAATAAAGACACAGGTGTAGAGAATGGACCTAAGAACATGGGGAAGGGGAAGGATAAGCTGGGACAAAGTGAGAGAGTGGCATGGACATATATACACTACCAAATGTAAAATAGATAGCTAGTGGGAAGCAGCTGTATAGCACAGGGAGGTCAGCTTGTTGCTTTGTGACCAAATAGAGGGGTGGGATAGGGAGGGTGGGAGGGAGACGCAAAAGGGAGGGGATATGGGGATATTTGTATACGTATAGCTGATTCACTTTGTTATACAGCAGAAACTAACACACCATTGTAAAGCAATTATACTCCAGTAAAGATGTTAAAAAAAAATAAGTTAAATAGGGAATTCTCTGGTGGTCCAGTGGTTAGGACTCGGTGCTCCCACTGCAAGGGGCTGGGTTTGATCCCTTGTCAGGGAACTAAGATCCCACAAGCCACACGGTGCAGCCCCCTCCCCAACAAAATATATAAATTCAGTTAAATAATTCCCACCTTGACCAGTTCTCACGTGGAACAAATTAAGCCATGCGCAGTCCCATTCCTGTTTTTTGTTTACTTCTCGATGATTCCCCCCTCCTCTTTCTGCCATGACTGTCTTCCCCCATCAGGTGTTTCCACGGCTTCTTCCACAAGTTTGCTGTTCAGCTAATCTGATAATGATTAGGGTTCAAGGCGTGGACCCTCCCTAAGAGCCACATCATGAATGGAGAAAAGCCTTCCCAAGGAATGCATGGACTAGCGCGTGATTCTGGGCACTGTGACAGAGCAGCAGGGTGGCAGTCTGCGTGGGAGCATCTCTGAGGCGTTCCTCCAGTCACAACTCCTGTGGTCCAGGTGAGGATGATCTTATTCTTTCTGATGTGTGGCCTGGCCATCTTTATTCGCTCTCCGTGACACACCAGCTTCCCTAACCCATCTACCTGGGGGTCAGCGTGGCCTCAGACTCTAGAGCAGTCTTCTCCCAAGCTGAGGGCACCCAAAGGAGATTGAGGCTGGATAGAGGAGTTGGAGTCCTGCTCAGCTCAGACCTCATGCACCTCCTGCCCAGCACCTCGGAGTTAGGGAGAGGTGTGGCTTTCCCATACCTACACCCCAGATGGGCACCTGTGGGTCTTCCCAGGGATGGAAATTCTGCCTATGGCTGGTCCGGCTGCTTGTTGCCTGTTCAGAACTCTCCTAACACCTGTCACTTGACACCTCCTTCTCCCAAATCCTGGTCCACGGAACCTAATAGAGCCTCCAAAGAGCTCAGAGTGTGCCTTCAGCCTTGTTGTGAGGACCTGACCCTGACCTGCCTCCACTGTTGCCTCTGCTGCTTTCCTAGCACTCTGTCTGCTGGCCTCGAGCATCCACCAATTGGTTCATCCCCCAACTCAGCTAGGTTGGCCCCAGCTGGAGACCCCAGGCCGAGGGGGCTGCTACAGAAGCCCTTCTGCCGCCAGGGAGTCAGCCCCATATGTGCCCCTAGATGCCTGGAGTCCAGCAAAGGGACCCACTGAAGCTGTCTGTGGGCAGCGACAGGGTTGGCGTTGGTGCGTGGAGGGAGCAAAGGAGGAGACAAGTAGACAGCAAACTGTCTTCTCTTTTGCATTGGCTTCTGCATCATGGGCAGAGTCAGGCAGACCTGGGGTCATCACTGACCAGTGTGAAATCTTGAGGTGCCCTCCTAGCCCTCCTGAGCCTTTGTTTCTCCTCTGTAAAGTGGGCATGCTGATGGTTGCCTCATCTGTTTCTTGAGAATAACGACAGTAAGATAATGTCTGTAAAGACCTTTCGTCCGCCATATGTGACCTGTTCTCATCATAGAAGCAAGGGAAACACTGGGAAAAGCAAGAGCTCTGCTGTGGGCTGCTGGTCTAAGAATGGGGTCGGTAAAGACCCTGGACCACAGGGGTGAACACCACATTGTCCCTCCTGATTGGGCAGGGGATTCCCTGCCTGTCCTGGATAAGCAAGTGTAGGATCAGCCTCCTTGGCTTCTGGCTTGTTGATCTTGACAGATATTTCAGAGTTGGAGCAGGGAATCCATTTTCCATTTGGCAAAACTGTTGCCTGGAGGGCAAACCACTTGTTGAAGGCCACAGAGCAGGCCAGGGTCGGGGTGGGACAGGCTCCCAGAGTCCTGACTCCCAGACAGAGGGCTAGGGGCCATGCATGCTGCTGCCTGTCCGCCGGCCCTTCTGCGTCCTTACGTTGGGCACAGGACGTGTGGTAGTGAGGCTGCCTGGGCTCCATGGGGGCAGCCTGGCTGTGGTGCCGATAGGTTGTCCTGCCCTTTTCTCCTGCCTGACTCCAGGAGCAGCTCCTTGGGGTTTTTCTCAGGGAAATAACCCCAACGCATTACAGAAAGGAAGAGAGGGAGTCAAAGCAAACCGAGGCAAGACACAGAGCCACCTAGAGATAGAGTGATGCATTCACTCATTCATTCATCCAGGTCTGACATTCAGCCTGGATGCACCAGTAACCCTTTAAAATCCTGCAATTCTTCCACCTTGGCTGCTAAGTAGTTACTTCCCAGAGCTTTGTGAGCGTCACAGCTGCCAAGGACCCCCCTTCGGGGTCTCCAGTATCCTCCCAGCATCCAGAAACTAAAAGGTTCATGCCTGGCCCACAGGGACCTTAGGACCCCTGCCCCAGTGCTGATTCTTAAATATTTTGACTATCCGCCCAATCCCCCGGTCATAGATGACAGAAAACACTTTGACTGAAACTGTTGGGTGAAACAGGAAGTATTCATCTGTGAAATGCCGTTATTCATTCATTTATTCATTCATTCAGCAAATGTTTATTGAACACCTAGCACCTGCCCAGGGAAAGGGCTAGGAATCAGGATGCTGAGCTCTGTGATGTAAGGTCCCTGATCACAGCCTTGCTGTGGACCAGGAAGAGAGGGGAGGGGAATATACAGCTCTAAACAGTGACCGAGGGAAAGAGGAGACACGACGGGGAGAGAATGAGATGGGTTGACACCTTGGCTTGGAGCAAGAGTGAAGGAGGCTGCCGAGTCCATGGGGAGGGGCCTTGGAGTCCAGCTTGGAGCTGTCAAGGTTCTTCAGTTCCATCCAATTATCCACTAATGACACACAATGAATAGATTAGGAAGCGGACTGAGGACAAGGACGCTTAATTATAAAGCCGAGGAGCGAGGAAACACTGAGCATCCCGTGACGGCTCTCGGGTAGGTGGGCGGGCAAGGGTGGGGGAGGGGAGGAGCTCCAGCCCCTGCTGGCAGCTCCACTACCCCGTTGGGGCTTTCCAGGAGCTGGCCCAGTCACTGAGCCTGGGTCAGAAGTGGAGTTCAGCATCTGGGAAGGGCAGAAAGGTGCAGGGCAGAGGGGATTAAGGTGGAAGGTGGAGAGATATTTGGGGATGGGCAGTGATATGGAGCTGACTCATTCCAGGTTGGAGGGCTCTCTCCGTGCATCACTTCGTCTCGCCTGTGTCATGACTGGTGCCCCCAGAGTGGGGAGTCGTGTCTGTGGATTCTGTCTGCCGGACACGGGGCTCTAGCCCTTCCTGAGGTTGCCCTTGCTCCAGCCTGGGAAGGACACTGGCCCTGTGGCCCCCTCTACCCCCACCTGCCCCCCAATGTCTGGGTCCCTACCTTACTCTGGTCTCCTGGGGGAGGGGGTGTTCCACGCAGCCTCTGTCAGAGCAACCATGGCCAGCATCTCCACTCAGACACTAAGGTTCATGCTCTGCAAGTGTGTTCTCAGTGTTCTCTCAGCTGATCCTCCCAGCAGTCCTGGGAGCAGGTGGAGAGGCGTTCCCTTCCCATGAGGCCCAAGGAGGAAAATGTGGGGTTCAGACAGGTGACTCGATTTGCCCAGAGCCTCAGAGGTGATGTGTCGGGGCTGGGGCTTGGACCCAGGTCTGCCTGCTTCTCCCCAGACTTCTCTTCATGCTTTATACCAGTTTGTCCTTCAGACCCGAGGCTGCAGATGAGAGGAGCTAACCAGTGGCTCCAGGCCAATGGTAGCAGCTGGGCCTGATGTCGTGCCTCCCCATCCCCGGGTCCTCCCCCTCTAGCCTCGTTACCCTCAACCTGGGAGGAACCTTTTGGCCCCCACCAACTGCCTTTCCCACTGGTGTTCTTAGGTGCCTGTGATGCGCAGGGCGTGATGTTCTCCAGCCCCCAGGGGACTCTCTCTCCTCTGATACCCAAGCATTCCCTGCCTCTGTCACACACCGGGCATCCTATGAAGGCGCAGGGACCTGGGATACTCCATATGCTTGAGTTGTTGCCCACATAGGTTTTCAGTTCCTTGAATTCATTGTCTGTCCCGCATCCCCACCTTTTGCACTGCTCACGGCAACCTCGTGCTAATTGATTGGACCACCAGGTGACATGGGTGGACATGGGACAGAACATCCCTTAGTGAGGCATGAGAGGGGTGGGATGGGAGAGTAAGAGTTTCTCACATTCTGGGTTGAGTTAGATTCCTGCCAGGGCTGTGCTTTCTGAAAGAGATGAGCATTTATAAATTTCTAACTCTTGCCTTGAGGAACGGACGGAAGGCTGCAGCATGTCTACTTTGGCCAGGTGCTTTGTAGATGTTACCTCATTTATTCTCACAACCATCCCATAAGTGGGGTTTCAAGTTTGCAAACAAGAAAACTGAGGCTCAGGAAGGTAAGGTGACTGCTCTAAGTTCACCTAGTTCGTACGAGAGCTAGGATTTGAACAGAGGCATCTTGGACTCCGAAGTCAATGTTTTCCCCACCATTTAATAGAGTATATGGGAAACAACCTGGAAATTCAGGGGTTGGGGCGAGGTGGCCTTGAAACAAACGCACCATCAAGCCCATCTGTGGGGCTGCCCGGGAGGGGTGGGACCTCCCAGACCCAAGAGCATCCTGGCAAATGATGTGATCGTTTTATAGGTCTGTCCAAAATTTCATATGTTCTTAATTAATGCTCACAACCAGCTCTGAAGGGGCCAGAAATCTTAGCTCCCTTTTGCAGACGTTGAAACTGAGGCTCAGAGAATCTGAGAACTTACTCGACACAGTGAGAGAAGTAAACAGCAGCACCGGGAGTCAAGAAGTCATTTAATTTCAAATTCAATGTTCTTGCAGCTGCCCTCATGGCGTGGACCGCCTCTGGTGGCAGGCAAGAGACCACAGACCCACAGGTGGAGCCCCAGACTCACAGACCCAGGCCAGAGGTCAAGACCAGGACAATTAGTGCGGAAAGACAAGAGATGTCTTTTTACCATCGGACGAGGCACACAGGGTCAAGGGGCTAGAATTTTCACAGAACCCCAGAGATGGATGCGTCAGTGTCAGCGTCATTTAGCTCAACCTCCTAGCCACGCGGGTGACAGCAAATTATAAGCAGGGGCTTGACTCAAACCCAACCTCCCCCAGCGACCACCCTTACACCAAGAGCGACCCTAGGAAGTGGGACACTCCAGAGGTGGACCTGTCCCAAGGGGGCAGCTTCTTCTCCTCTTTCAGTTAATCTGCTCTAGGTACCCAAGGTAGAGAGCGGCCAGAGCAGCAGCTTAGGCCTTCCAGACCTCAAGTCTCCCTTGGTTTTCCAGGTTCTGGATATCTTGCTAGCCTGGGTAGAGCCATCACCACCATGCCCTAAACTCTGCTCCTTCATCTATGCCAGCTGCAAATTGGAGGTGTCTTCCCTCAGTGGATGGCAGCGCCTTTGAGCTCAGGATGTTGGGTGAGGGTCTTCTCTTTGTTTTTTTGTGCTCCACTGAGCCTGCAATGCCCAAAGCAGGAGCATGTAGTGGAAGAGACAGGTACTTCCTTTACTTTCTAAGACCTTGACAGGGGGTCTGATGCCCTGAGGGCTTGGTTGGGATGGGAATGGTGTCTGAGGCTCTTGCATTCCGTTTGTTCGCCCCCTTCAAGATCCTGGGCTGGTGCGAACATTATGGGGTGTGGAGATGGTGGTGGTGGGGAAAAGAGGGGGATGTGAGATGCCTTGAAAAATGGGACATTCCCTTCTCTGTCTGCAGTGGTTCAGCCTGGGGTGTGACTGAGGACCATACTCTTTGCAGTAGCTACAGGGAGGTTCTAAATCCTCAATCTGACCATACCACTTCGTTGTTCAAAATCCTTCAAAGCCTCCTTGTCTCCCACTGAATGGAGCCCAGATGTATGGCTTCAAGTCCTCCGTGATCTGGCCCTGGCCCTGTCCTGCCACCTCCTCTCTCCCTGCTCCCTCTATAGCCTTTCAGTCGGGCGTGATAAAGTCTTTCAGCCCATCCAATTCAGGCTCTTCTCTCTGCCACATCTTCTTCCCTCCCACCTCTTCCCTTCTCTCCTTGGCCTGGCCACTTCCCAAAAATCTTTCAGTACTCCACGTGTCATCTCTTCTGGGAAGCCCTCCAAGACTTCTGAAGGTCAGGGAGGTGCCCGTCCCCCTCTATGAGTGTGACCCTCCCATCCTCTGAGTGTCTGTTGCCCCATGTCCTCCCACTAGACTCTGAACCCCAAGAGGGCAGGGGTGCACTCTGCCCAGAGTGGTAGCCCTAGCTCCTAGCCTCTTGTTACTCAAAGTGTGGTCCACAGACCGACAGCATCAGCATCACCCGAGACCTTGTTAGAAATACATAATCTCAGGCCCCATCCCAGACCTCCTGGATCAGTATCTGCATTTAAACAAGATCCAGGTAACTTGTGGGCAGATTAAACTTAGAAAAGCTCTGATCCAGCCAGGGTTTGGCTCAGAATAGATGCCCACTCAGTACTTTCTGAGTAAATGAAGAAACGCATGGGGTCTGCAGTGAGTGACATGACAGCCTCAGGCTTCAACCTGCAACTACCCAGTGGACCCTGGAATGGGTGGGACTGAGGAGGGGGTGGGGAGAGGGGGGTCAGCTCCAGGACACAGGCACCACATGCCTAGCTCGCATGCTTTTAAAGATATTGTTCTGTTGAAACGTTATGATGGTTGGATAATTATCCCTCATGCATAGATGTGCAAACTCAGGTGTAAAGTGACTTGTTGCTATGGACCAAATGTTTGTGTCCCTACAAATTCATATGCTGAAACCCTAACCCCCAAGTTGATGGTAATGGGAGGCGGGGCCTTTAGGAAGAAATTAGATGGTGAGGGTGGAGCCCACATGAATGGATTCAGTGCCCCTATAAAAAGAGACACCAGAACAAGTTTCCTTGCTCTCTGCCACATGAGGATACCAGGAGAAGACAGCCATCTGCAAAGCAGGAAAAGAGCCCTCACCAGACACTGCATCTGCTGGCACCTTGACCTTGGACTTCCCAGCCTCCAGAACTGTGAGAAATACATGTTGGCTATTTAAGCCACCCTCTCTGTGGTCTTTGGTTGTGGCAGCCCAGGCTGACTAGGACACTTGTCCAAGGCCACAGAGCAGTAAGTGGCAAAGCTGGGGTGCGAACTTCAGCCTGACTACTTCTGGCTGGAGGCTCAAGCAGAGAGAGGGAGGGGGTAGGGAAGGGGTGTGCTATGCAAGGCCTTGCTGGGCCAGGCCCGGGAATGAGCTCACTTCATGATGGTATTGAAACCGGTCCCATTAGAAGAGGAGGTGGGGGAGGGACTTTGGCGGGAAGGCCTGAGGCAGGTTTGATTTGTGGCTGAAATCCCAGCTTCCACTCTGGGGATCTCTGACTCCCTCAGCCCAGCTGGGTTTTGCTCTGTGTACCTCCTGTGGTGCCCTCTCTGCTTCCGTGTGGGAAATCTATCTCTCCCCAGGGATTTCCTGCAGCCGCATCCCCCGGGCCACATTTCCCGGGCTCAGCAGCGTCTGGATGCCTTCCCGTCCCTGCAGACATCAGCCTGGGACAGGGCCTGAGTCTGCCAATCCCTCCTTCTTCCCCGCTTCCCTTGCCTTGCCTAAGAAGGCCTGGAATCCGCTCAGCTACAGAAGGTGCAACCCAGAGGACAGGATCTCGTCCAACCCCTGCATGTTTCAGAGGAGGCACTGAGGTCCAGAGATGGATCTCGTTTCCCAGGACCACAGGTTACAAGGCGGGTCATGGACAACGCTGGGCACCGGAGTCCAGCCTGCTATTTCTGCTTTCCATCATGCTGGGCATGCTGGGCTCAGAGCCTCTGTAGGGAAGTGCACCCACAGGTCACATTTGCCGGTTTTATTATTAGCTCTTATTTATTCAATATCCACCATCTGCCTGACGTCAAGCACTTAACACGCGTAATCACATTTAATCCTCATAATACCCTTATGATTTATTTATTAGTCCTACCATTATCATTATTATTCTCAGTTTTCAGATGGGAAAACTGAGGTTCAGAGAAGTGAAGTAACTTGCCCCAGGTGCACAGCTAGGAAATAGAGCAACAAGGATTTGAACTCAGTATTGCCCGGCTCTGAGCTCTGCTCGGCTACACGTCCTCTTGAGTGGGTTCAGCTCAGACACTCAGACCCACATCTGTGTTGCAGCAAGAGAGGAGCCCTGTGTCTCTCTGAGTGGCTGGAGACCTAAGGACCGTGGCCACACTGTCTTACAGACACACCGTCAGTACGTACACTTTGGTTTACAAAGTGCTCTTACATTCTCCACATTATCTCAGTAGCTGCAATAAACCCATACATCTGGCAGAGTAGATATTTTGCCCATTTAACAGGTTAGGAAACTGGGTTTAACACCCCATGGTACACAGTTTTTGGAACCCGGTGGTAGTGCTGGTGTCATGGTAACACACCACTCCCCACCTGGGCTCATGATAAATGCAGGGACCCTCAGGGGCATTCAGCATACACTCACCAGGGTGTTCAGACCCATCAGTGCTTGACCCTGACAGTCCACAGCGCTTTCACATCTGGATGAAGGTAGGCTCAGGGAGACACATTCCAACATGCCTCCAGGATTCCTCTATAGAAAAGGGAGTGGTTGTGGGGTTTCCTTCCGGCATCCTGTCTGGGTTTGCTAATTCACGCTGTTTGCTAGTCCCACGGCCAGCAGATGTTGGTGGAGGGAGACATCAGAGACCATGGGGGCTGGCCCAGCCTTTGTTACTGTTCAACTATGTGGCTTTAGGCTAGTCCCATAATTCTTCTAAACCTTAGCTTTCTCACCTATAAAGAGGGGAATAATGCCACCCTACAGATCCCTCAGAGATTTTGTAAGGGTAAAATAATACAATAGAGATGAAAGTGCTTCAGGAAGAATGAAGCATTGTATGTTTATGGAATGGTGATTGCAGGCATAAAAACAGCAGCTTGGGGATTGCGGTGTGGGAAGGCAACATTTACTGAGCAGCTACTATGAACACTTTATAGATATTATCTCATACAACCCTCAACACAGCTCTTCAGAGAGGTATTATAGGATTTTCAGCCTCTGATCCTGGCTGAATAGCTCTTAACAGATCAACCCTCCCAGAGATAACAGCTATCAACTCTGAGCAACATATTAAAAATACAGTTATCAGAAGGAGAGTGACACACAGCAGGCAGATTCCAGAGCTGGGGGAATGGGAGATGTTATTGACACTTGGAAGAAGGGAAGGGCACTGGGTGAATTTCTTAGCTTTTACAAGTTTAGCCTGAGGGCAAGCCCCAGTCCTCCCATGTTGGATGGCTAAAACCTGGATAGAAACCTGCACTTAACACTGTTTTGAAGAATAAGGGAATGGATTTCAAGGTACCTTCAAGGAAAATGAAGGAGGAAAATCAGGAAAGAGTGAACTAGAGAGGGGAACCCCAGATTCTGAGTATAAACTCTGCCCAAGTATCTGGTTGACCCCTGAACCAATGCCTGTGTAGGATAGATGCCAAGTTGGCCAGCAAAGCCTAAAGGAACTGAAAGGAAATGTCAGCTGCAATCCACTAAAAGAGTGACAGCTTTGCAATGAGCGTTCAGTCAAGTGACCTACTAAATTAAATAAACAAACAAACAAAACCCCCCAATACTCTTCATAGCAACAAAGAGAATCCAAAGTCCCTACAACTTTATCATACAGAATAATCGAGATACAATCCCAAAGTATTGACACAGGAAGAAACAGGAAAATGTGATACATAGGAGACGATCAATGGAGACTGGCCCTAAAGCGACCCAGAGTTTGCAATTAGCAGACAGTGATTTTAAAGTAGCTCTTATAATTGTGCTGAAGGATGTAAATAAAGTATGCTCACAATGAATATAAGGATAGAACTAATTTCAAGCAAAAAAACCCAAAACAAAACACTACGAAAGAGAGCCAAACACAAATTTTATTTTTTATTTTTTATTTATTTTATTTTTTTTGCGGTGCGCGGACCTCTCACTGCTGTGGTCTCTCCCGTTGCGGAGCACAGGCTCCGGACGCGCAGGCTCAGCAGCCGTGGCTCACGGGCCCAGCCGCTCCGCGGCATGTGGGATCTTCCCGGACCGGGGCACGAACCCGTGTCCCCTGCATCGGCAGGCGGACTCTTATTTTTTATTTTTTATTAATTTGTATTGGAGTATAGTTGCTTTACAATGTTGTGTTAGTTTCTACTGTACCACAAAGTGAATCAGCTATACGTATACATATATCCCCTCGTTTTTGGATTTCCTTCCCATTTAGGTCACCACAGAGCGTTGACTGGAGTTCCCTGTGCTATACAGTAGGCTCTCATTAGTTATCTATTTTATATATAATATCAATAGTGTATATATGTCAATCCCAATCTCCCAGTTCATCCCAACCCGCTTTCCCCCTTGGTATCCATACACCAAATGCAAATTTTAGACCTGAAATATATATCTGAAACAAAAAAGTATTATAATTGACATTTATAAATTTAAAAAATTCAAGTTCAGAGAGATTAAGTAATCTTCCTGATGTCATACTAACAAGTGATAGAATTAGAATTTGAATCCCAAGTCTATTTGGCTTTAAGGACTTTATTTTCTCAACTCACTAGGAAGGACTTAGAGATCAGTAGAAGTCTGTGGGAAAATGGAAGTGGATTGTGAACTTTTCTGAAACTCTGGTGAGACTAGGGAACCTTGCTGTAAGGCTTTGCTGTGGTCCCTGGGAGCAATCAATGGGATTATCTATCCATGGTGCTGCAACGTGCCCACCCAAAACTCCATATCTACCTACCAAGCCATTTCTGATTATTTGCACCAAGGAGTGGAAAGAGAAGTGAAGATAAACCATAGCAGCTCATGCTTTAGAATCTATCCATTTTGTCTTTCAAGTCTAATGCAATACACTGCCCCATCCATTGCTCTCCTTGGGTTTTGCCCTTGTTCTGCATGAGTTTTTTTCCATGTTTTGCAAAAATATTTTCCTCAGAGGTTGTGGGTAGAGAGCAGGGGCGGGGGTCTTCATGTATTTGCACTGCCTTCCTATAGCTAAGTTCTACTTAAATTCAACTATTATTTGGTGAGTTTAGTGATGTATCTAATGCTGTACATGGTGTTGTGGAAGGCAGAGAAAGATGAGATCCACACCTGCTCTTCAGGAGCACCCACTTGGAAATGAACACAAAGAAGGAGAAGGAGAAGGTCAGCTGCATGGGCTCAGTTTCTACTGTGTGTCCTCAAAAGACCTACCTTGGGGCTTCAGAGGAGGGTGGATGTCACTGTGAGTTGGGAGCAATCACAAAAGACTTTCTATAAGAGGTAGGATATCACCTAGTCTATAAAGGCTAGGCTCAGGAGAGGAAGGGAAAAGATAATTCTAGGACACAGTAGGTGCTTGATAGATATTTTTTAAATGAGGGAATGTGTTCACAGTCATTTTCTTCCTGGCTGTTTTAAAGCATCTGCTTTCAAAAATGATTGTTTAAAATATTAAAAAGTCTATTTTAACACTATCTGTAATAGCTCCAAACTGGAAACTACCCAAACGCCCATCAACAGTGGAATGAATAAATAAATTAAGATGTGTTTGTACAATGGAATACCACATAACAATGAGAAGGGGCACTCGAGAATGACATGACACATGGATGAATCAGATGAATCTCAGAAGCACGATGTTGTCCAAAAGAAGGCATGCACCAAAGAGGGCCCATTATAGGATTCCGTTCATATAAAGGACAAAAAGAGGCAAAGCTCATCTATGGCGCTGAAGTCAGCGTGGGGAATTGGTGGCAGTGAGCGCCAATTGGTGGAAGAAGAAGGGGAGATTCTCGGGGACTGGGGAGGTTCTGGTTTTTCATCTGGATGTTGACTACATGGACAGTTCAGCTTCTGAACATTTTGTTGGGCTGCCTGCTTATGATAAGTGCATTTTTCTGTAAGTATGTTGTATTTCAACAAAAAGTTAACAAAAACAGGGTATGTTCCCCAACTTGACTTCCCAGATCCTGTGCTCTTTTGCCCTTTCTCATTGATATCAGGTGGCATGACCCCCTGATGGTGATTTTCAAAGAATGGCACGTGTTGCTCTAGGAATCACCTTTCCTAAGACCAGGAGAGAAAAGGCAGAGCTCCCATTTCAATGATTGGGAAACTGAGGCCTGTAGATGGGAAGTAACTTGTCTTTTTGTCATACAGCGAGTCAAGGAAAGAAAGAACTTCTGTCTTTAGGGAACCTCTTTTCTGTGGCCCGGATAATAGATTCCTGCCTAGCCTGATCCACCTGAAGAGACAAAGGATGTCACAGGAAGTCAGAATGATGGTTGGGAATTGCCTGGAGGAGTTCAGAGGGCTTTGGAGCCCCTGGCCACACTGCCAGGTCCATGTAAAACAGCATCTGGAGGGTCCCGGGCCTGCCACCTGCTTTTGTGAGATTTGAGTGAGTCAGTTCCTCTCCTTGGACCTGTGCCCTCAACTGTAAGATCAGAGATCGCACTTGACGACAGTTCTAGTTTTTCAAGGTCTAGATCTGAACTAGGGTCATCCAAGTTTGATTAGGCATAGTCTCTACTGTTCTCCACCCTCAGGGTCTGTGCTGGGTCAGGATTAAAAAAGGAAGTCCTTAGGACATTTAAAAAGCATTCATTCATTCATTCAGTGTCCATTCCTTTATTGAGCATCTGCTCTACGCTAGGTACTGTGCTGGGGACACAAAGATGAATGACAATGTCACTGTCCTAGAGGAACTGACTTTCTGGGGGAAGAGGTATAGTAAATGGTTGTAAAAAGTGTGACGAGTATTGCACATACAGGTAAGTATTGAATGCTACGGACACACAGAAGAAGACTCAATTCCTGCTTTGGGGGTGAGGTTAGGCCAGGAAAGGCTTTTAAGAAGAGGTGATATTTGAGCTGGACCTGGAAAATGGAGCAGGTCAGACTGGGGAAACTGGGGTGGAGATCATACCCTTGACAGAGACAACAACATATCCAGAGGCAAAGGAGTGGGGAGGAAAAGGCATTTCTGTGTGGCTAGAACTGGGGACGGGGAGAGAGGGGAGAGGTAAGGCTATAGGTTTAGATGCCAAGACAACCAGCTTGGGGGTGGGGAGTGAGCATACATGTCCAGAATGAGTATGAGACTGTGTGAGGTGGCAGGGACCTGTGAGGGGCCCCCTCCTCACATTTTCTTCCTCGTCTTTGTCCCACATTTGGATGAGATTCAGATTTCTGCTGCACAAACCCAGCCCCCCGAGGCTCTCCAGTCAATAATCTCTTTAAGAAGCCAAAGAGAGGCAAGATCAATGCAGTTGTCATTGATCTCACCTCGGCAGCCGATTAGTACCAGGGGCTTGGTCGGCCCGGGAGCCCCTCGCTAATGCACTGCGGAACTCAGATTAAACTGGGAGCCCCCAGCAGCCCTGGGGAGAGCTTCTGCCCTCCCCATATGCCGGGGGTGGGGTGGGGGGAGTAGAGGAGGAGGGACTCTTTGCCACCCAGATGAACACCGTAGATTCCCCAGGGAGACAACTAGGATCGTGTCATTCCCTTGCTTAAAATCTTCCGATATCCCCCATCACCTGTTGGGTCTGTGCAGACTCCCTCATAGGACAAGTGTGCCCCCTGTGATCTGGACCCTGGCTGCCCCGTCCAGCCTTATCTCGTACACTTTCTCCTCACCCTCTGAACTCAGTCCAGAAAGACTGCCTCCCATTCTTCCAACTCGTCATCAAGGTGCACGGGGTCATCTGCCATTTCTTCCAGGAAGTCCTCCCTAACCCTCCCTTGGCCACCACCACCAAAATCTGATAGGTGTCCTTCCAAGATTCTCCTGTACTTTCCTGAGCAGAGCAAGGATGAGAATGAAGTGTAATTGCTGATTTTATTATCTCATCTAGCTGCACGTGAGAATCGCCTGGGTGCTTTACAAAAAGTACCCATTCAGATTCACTTGGTCTGAATGAGGCCCGGGCACTGATGTTTATACCACCCCCTCCAGGGGATCCTAAGGTACGTCCGTGGCTGAGAGTCACTGGACTAGAGTTTAAACTCCAGGAAAGCAGGGGCCATGTTGATCACTTTAACCCCTCCACCCCCGGCCCCCTGCACAGGGCCTGGCACAGAGATGCTCAGTGTGTATTCACAAAATTGCCTGGCCTGGGGCACTCCCACTGCTGGGACCTCCCTCTCTGCTTGACCATCCCTTCGCTCTGTAGGGCAGCACAGAGAAGCAAGGGTTGGCTCTTAAGAGTTGAATACATACACTACCAAACGTAAAATAGATAGCTAGTGGGAAGCAGCCGCATAGCACAGGGAGATCAGCTCAGTGCTTTGTGACCACCTAGAGGGGTGGGATAGGGAGGGTGGGAGGGAGGGAGACGCAAGAGGGAGGAGATATGGGAACATATGTATATGTATAACAGATTCACTTTGTTATAAAGCAGAAACTAACACACCATTGTGAAGCAATTATACTTCAATAAAGATGTTAAAAAAAAAGAGTTGAATAGGGTCACTTAGGAGGCTCTTTTGTAACATTGTCACATGACATTTAATTCTCAATATGGTTCTATGAGGCAGGAGGATGAGTAATAAATGTCTCATTTTGCCCAGGGGGACCCTGAAACCCCCAAACCGTA